>NW_018237572.1:15308-15691 GCF_001263595.1 Phalaenopsis equestris | reverse complement strand
AGATGTGAGGATTTAGGTCATGATGAACGACAACCTCGGAATCCTAAGGCGAGTTAGGGCTTAGATTGTACAACAGGATTGTACAAATGCCTAAAACATGTGTTTGAGGATTTATGTTGCACTAGGCAAAAAACCTCAAATTCTTATGGATTTGTTGTTTAAAGCTAAGGAAGGGATGTATTAATGTAGATCCTCTTGCTGTTGAAGATAGCCGGGCTGCCCACCATGTAAGCTCCAAGCTCCTTGTTGTAGTAGAGTTCAATTTTTCTAGGTCATTTGGGTATAATGTCAAATCAGGTGACCCTACGGTTAAATTTCTTTAAATTCTATTATGGGCATATTAAAGTTGATTAAAGCGACACCGGTCAAGATCCCACGGTTCC
>NW_018237572.1:13652-14495 GCF_001263595.1 Phalaenopsis equestris | reverse complement strand
CTAAGTGAATGTATTCAGTGTGTGTATTGATTTTGAAAAGATTTAAAACTTTAAGTGATCATTATCAAGATCATTTAAACATCATTTTGATTATCAAAAAAGGGTGTGAAATCATTGATTTGCAAAGTTATACCCCTAAATTCAAAAGTCATTTTATGCTAATGAAGTTTCCAAAATTTTGGTAATTATAGGAATCATTCTTTTATCTTGTAATTTGGCAAAGTAAAGTTGGTTTTTACCAATTAAGCCCTTTTTTTATTGCAAATCATCAAATGAGGTAATTAATAAATCATCATTTTTTATTGCAAATCATCAAATGAGGTAATTAATATCAGAAATTACCCATTTCCCATTTTGATTAAGCCTAAATGTTCATTAAGGCCAAAATATCCAAAATTACAATTTTGCCCCTAATGGTCCAAACTTTCATAATTTGTCAAATTTAAGTCAAATGACTTTAGGATTTTTATGTAACTCTACTGATAGGTCAATTAAGACATCAGAGGAGAAAATGTGAATTTTCACAATTTAATTTAATTCGCAAAAATATGCATCTTCAAAAAATATGCATCTTCAAAAAAAATTCCAAAAGTTGATCAGGACAATTCCTAATCACATGAAATTTTTATGTAAGCTAGCTCTAGATCAGAAAGTCATTTGGCCAAAGTTTCTGTGATTTATTAAAATTAATTGGAGTTTTGGAGACTTTAATAAAAATAAAAAATTTTAAGGGTTGAAAAATAGATTTTTTATTTTTAGAAAATATCTGTGAGGTTAGAGAACCCAGAGAAATTTATTTTGTATTTTTCTAATTTTTATTTGATTTTTTAGAATTATTTTGGT
>NW_018237572.1:12920-13299 GCF_001263595.1 Phalaenopsis equestris | reverse complement strand
AAAAATATCAAATGATCTCAAAATCCTTTGAAATTTTTATGGTGAGTTCTCTGACTCATGAGCCACAGTGGAGAACAAAAATCAAGTGATTTTGATCTCTATGTACTCCAAATTAAATGTTTTAAGTACATTAGAGTTTGCTCAAAACACTAATGTTTTGATTCTTAAAAATCATGAAATTATTTCCTAAGACTACTCTGGCTATAGGGAACTTACATGAATTGTTGTAAAATTTTCTATGCCACATACAATTTTATATAATTATTTGAGTAAAAAATTCATAAAAACTTAGAAAATTAAGATCTCTGTCTAGAGATCTCTTATTTCTTTGAAAAAAACCTTAAATTGTTCACCTAGACAGAGGCTACAAAGGTTAAAA
>NW_018237572.1:11300-12151 GCF_001263595.1 Phalaenopsis equestris | reverse complement strand
GCTATGGTAGAGGCTATTTCAGAGAGGGAATTGATGGGGGTTTTGTTTCCTTCACTGTTGTGAAGGTGTAGAGCCAATTTGTTTGAAGTTTGATGCTGTGTATGTTCGGATTGAAGTTTGTCCTGGTTTTGGGCAGGAATTCAAACTCAAAATTGGATTTCTGTGGTGGAATTGGGAGAGGGAAATGGATTGTAATGTGCTAAGGGACTCTTAGAGAAGCTCTCTGAGGAGTTTGGGAGGCCTTGGTGAAAATTTTTTACCACACTATTCATGGCCATCGTGGGGTAGATTTTATATAAAATGGCTATGGGGATGCTTAGCTGGTCAATTGAGAGGTTAGCCCCACTGCTTAGGTGTCAAGAGGAGGAGCTCTCAGCTCAATTTGGGCTGAGGTGGCCTCTTGGCATTAGTTTGGGTTTTAGCCATGTAGGGGCTCACGACTTTGGGCTTTTAGCTTGGGTTGTTGTTAACCAAGGGTTGGGTCATGGTTAAAGCTTATAATGAGCAGTAAAAATGACACCATAGAGTGTTGACATGTGGTATAGCAAGTGCTTTGATTTAAGCTTCTCTTTATCCCTTTAAAAATTAAAAAATAAAATTTTACCCATGAGATAAATATCAAGCTTAACCATGGGTTGTTGGCTGGTTTTAAACTCAACTCTAGAGTCTAGGATGAGTTAAGGTAAGGCTCATTTGACCATACCAAGCTCAATTGGTTTGGATTTGGCCATAAGTCCAAGAAGGTGCATATGACCAAATCTTGTGTTTGGACTAGGTTAGACATGTCAATTGGCATAATTAAATATGGAATTTTGTGTAAGAGGCCATGAGGAACAACTTTCATGAAGGGT
>NW_018237572.1:9245-11117 GCF_001263595.1 Phalaenopsis equestris | reverse complement strand
ATGTTGGGCTAAGTTTGGGTCAAACTTGGGCTAGCCATGGGCTAAGTCCAAATTTATTGTTGTATTTGATGTAAAATGTCATGATGAACAACTTTTATGAAGGATAAAAGTCATTTTGAAATCAATTTGGTAGTGAATTTAGTGGATTTTGATGAAATTTGGATTTAGACCCAAATTAGGCATATGGGATAATTTGGGTCAAACTTGAGCTAGCTTTGGACAAAGCTCAAATTGATTATTTTGTTTGGTCACAAATGACCTCACAAAGGATTTTCAACAAAAATTGGATGCCAATTTAAGGTTTAGGGCATTCAATTGTTGAGATTTGGGGTGTTAGCCAATATTGGGGCTAATTTGGGGTTTTAGATTTTGGACCAAATTGAATGGTAGTTTAGTTTAACCAATGCAAATTTATAATCAAATTTGATGTAAAATATTGCTATGAAGCAAATACAACATTTCTTTGGGCCAATTGGCATGGTTATAAGTCCAATTGATGTGATTTGGTCATTTAGCCAGGGTATCGTGATGGTATGGTGAGGGTATTGTATACCTTAGCTCCAAACCAACACCTAGGGTCAATCCTAAGGCCAAGTAGTCCTATAGGAACTCTCCTTGAGTTCCCTCATAATGATCTTACCTACTAAGTGCTAGAGGTTAGGACCAATATGTGGAACTTCAAGTTGAGTAAAGAGAAGAGTTTTGAGTTTCTAATGGTGAGGGTACCTTTTCTAGTTTTCTAAGACTACTCAATAGGAAAGTCCTATGGCTAGACCTGGGCTACTAAAAAAATTTCTAGACCTCAACCAAAAGTGAGGTCAACAACCTATTATTGCACATCACAAGATAGGTGGAAAATTTGAACTAACTTGGGATGAACCATTTGTCATAAAGAAGGTCAAGATCTTACAAGTTGGTGGATTTCATATTCAAAAGACCTATGTTGCCAGTTAATGGTGGATATTTGAAGTTATACTGCATGACATGACATTGCTTGAAATGAATTTTTGAAAATTTTGCTTGTTCTGGGTTATTTATTTGGCCATTGACCGAGTTTTATATATATGTGTTTGATTTAATAAAGATGTATAGATATAATATTATAATATTTTATAATATTTAATAATGTTAAAGTCAAATTTATCAATGCAAGTATACGTATCGCTCAAGTAATATAGGGCTCTAATGGAGCTCTAGTTATCGATCCCACAATCCCACACTCCTAGTTATCGATCCCACAGGGAGAAATAGAATACTACGGACTGAGGCTTAATAAAAAGTAATACTTCAACTACAACGACGGTGTTCAATTTGCTTATCTGTCACTAATAGCCAATTGAAATAAGTAGATGATTTAGATAACTAGTAAATTACTAATGATAAAAAGTAGGGTTTAATTGTGATATTCAATATATAAGAAAGCATCATTCTCCTTGTCAAGAAGTGAATGGATAAAATGAATTAGTTCAATTTATATTGTGCCAAATAGGAGCATACTTATGCTTTACCCTTTGGTCTAGGCATAAAGAACTTTGACTAGTCCTATGCTTGGTTACTGATTCTGCGGCTAGGCTACGAGGATACTGGCTCTCACTTCGGAGCTCCCACATTCCCTTCACCTGAGGGCTAACATCTACACACAGTACCCAAACGATAGGACCGAATTGGGGATTTTAGTCTGTCACTCTAAAATCTCCAATTCTATGCCCGATAGTAATATTTCCCTATTTATTTGCACCTAACTTCCAAGGGCTTTGACCTCCCTGAAGCTTGGATGTAATCTTCACTTTAGTTGTAAAACTCAACATATTTTAACAAATCAATTGGCCAGATTGAAAGTAAATTAAGATCGAAGTGAAAAGATCATCACAA
>NW_018237572.1:7765-9111 GCF_001263595.1 Phalaenopsis equestris | reverse complement strand
GCAATTTCTTAAACATTTTCATGGTTTCACCAATTTAAATCACCATTTCACAAATCTCGAGACAAGGAGAAAGACAGAGAAAACTACTCAGAACTCATGGGGAAAGCACAACAAAACTCAAAATTCATATATAAAATCAAAGCCATACAAATTATAACAAGTAAATAACTTATCTCTAAATTTCTCTCCAAGAACACTGCTCGAAGTTCCTCTGAATCTCTTCCTTTCTTTACAGCACACGAAATTCCTCTTTGAAGTAGCAAGGAGGAAAAAATCTCTCACTTTCCCTCCACTCTTACTATTTCTCGAAGAATTCGTCACCGTTGCACGCTCTGTCAAGCTCTATACACACTAATGAAACCTATCTAACCTCCAGGACTCCTCTATTTTTGGCCAAAATCTTCTCTTCAAAGATGTGGATGAGTTTTCCCAAGAGTTTCTTATGCACCCCTCTAAAATCCGGCCTTATCCATTGTACAAGTACACATAACTGTCGATCCCGCAGTCGGCGGCCTCGATGGCACCGTCGGCGGCCTTATGAAGATTTTGTCCTGTAGCCTCAGGAAAAGCTTTCCATCAGTGGCGTCGATGGCGTCGTCGGTACTCAGTGAAATTCTACACATTTCGGTCCTTTTTGCTCCAAATTTGCTTCTTTTTGCATCTTTTTGCTCCATTGACTTTAATTCATCATTCCTGCAAAAAAACATCAAAAATACCTTTATTTAAAGTGCAATATCATTAAAAACAGTATAAAAAAGGTACGAAAATCTCAACATGTTTTCCTTTGGTCAAAATCCCCCAAACTTAACTATTACTTGTCCTCAAGTAATTTTAGTACTATATAAAAGTTATGATCTACTGTAATACTATTTTAATTAAAAAATACTATAAGTTTGATTTAGATAAATATCATAGTGAGATTTTCTAAAAAAAATTCAAGTAATTGAATTAACTATATAGCCATCAGATTATCTAGTCATCAAGTTTTAAGAGTTCTATTTTTCTATTTATTTCAAGAATGACTATAGATTGTAATATTAAGTCACTTAGAATATCCTAAATATAAGAACTTTATGAGAACTCTATTAGTAAAAAGATCTATTCCATAAATATAAGTTCAGGAATGTATTTAAGTTTTCCCTTTAGATAGGTCCAGTGAAGCCAATTTTTTATTAGGCATATCCTCAAGCTTCTCCTCACTTTCATTTTTTTTCTTTTTTTTTTTCTTTTTCATTTGGATTGTTTTCAATCCTTTTTTTTTTCTTTTCATACAGGGATTGTTTTCAATCCTTTCTTTTTTCTTTTTCAAGTGAGGATTACTATATCTGGATAGCCTTTAATGATTT
>NW_018237572.1:2104-7555 GCF_001263595.1 Phalaenopsis equestris | reverse complement strand
ATATTTAAATAGTTACAAAAATATAGTTACCTACATTAAATTCACTACATAAAATCATATAAATAATTTTTGAAAATATTGAAATAGAGGACATCTAATAGTTAATCTTTTTCTTCCCTCCCCCAATCTTAAATTTTTAAATATAAAGAAAATGTGGAAAGAAAATACTATAAATATAAATCATACCTCGGTGTTGTAGGCATCTTTATCATTCTGAAATTTTTGCAGGCCTTCTCATATTTTTACGTCACCTGGTTTTTAATATTAGAAGCTTTCTACACATATAAATCATTAGATCATTAGAGGAATTTCTGGGAAATGAAATTTTGAAATAAGTATAAAAACAAAAACAAAAACATACAACATTTGTTAACACAATTACAATACTAAACAAAAGACAAAAATACTAAAATGAAAATGAATATCACATCGCATTACAATCCACAACGTATTGAGCAACATCTACAACTTACACATGCACATTTCTACTACCATATTAAACATTTAAAAACATTTAATTATCTAAGTACACAAAATGAAAGTCCAAATACATAAACATCCATTTCTCTTACAAAAAGATTACATAAAATAAAAATACAAACATAAGTACCTTCATTATAAATATCAAAATCCCAAGCTATTTCATCGTCGCCTTGATCAGCAGGTGTATTGGGTTGATATTGAGTATATCGGGGGCATTCAGGAAATGTAACATCAGGTTCTCCTGTGTAGTGTCAGGCCTGAGCGTCATAATAAGCTATCTCAAAATCAGAATGCCTCTGCAGGTACTCACTATCATAATCATGTCGGCATTCTAAACTTCCAATCCTTTCATTTATTAAATATATGCTTTTCCTCTGCAAGGTCAACTCATTCATAAAATCTGTTAAGGTAGGGGAGCTAGAAGGAGGAGGGTCATAACTTGTAGAAGGGACATCTCTACTGGTAGAAGGTTCCTGACTCCTACTTCTAGTTCTCCATTTCTCATGGGATACATAAGCCTTCAAATTAGATTTACTAATGGGTTTCATAAGAAAAAACCAATTCTTCATCTCCAGCTTCCACTCCAGAAAGTTGGCAAAGTGTATAAATAAGTCCAGGATGTCCTAGACCTCCACTAGTCTCGCTCCTTGCCATAGTCAATATATTCTTAAGAATTATTCTCCCCACATTTATAGTTCTATTATTCTGAATACAAAAATTCAAAATAGCTCTATCTCTATTTACCTCACTATGGTGATAGGTCGGTAACAGAGTAGAGGAAATGAAATAGTGTCACGCCTTAGAGGTGGCATTCAATATGGAAGCAGAAAAGTTTACCCATTCTCGCTGCTTTATCTTCCACGTTTCTTTCCCATCAGTGAGAAAGTTAATCACATCATTGAGGGGGCCTTCCATCGTACTAAATGATTCATAGTGGTAATTATAAGAAACTCGGACTTCATAAAAAGTGTTAATGCGGGCGGCGGTAAATTTCACAGGAAATCCACGCACTTGTACGATTCCGTCTTCAGAATAAATCACATTGGCGTAGAACTCCTTCACCACATTTGCATTAGCTTTATTTTTGGTGTACTTTATTTTGGGTTTAACAAATGTTTTCCCACCTCCGCTCGGCAATAATCTGTTCAATTTCTCTTCCTGGACTCTTGAAAACTCGATCTTGAATACAATTTTTTCCTTGAAGTATCGAAGTGAATCGAGTTTGAGCCATCACATTGACGAAGCGTGAATCGTCGAACTCACAACTCTTCTCTTTTGACGTGGAGCCATTTTTAATCTAATCAAATCAAAGAAAAATTCCAAAAATTACTTCTAATATGTAAATCATGGCTTCCAATGGTAATTCAAAGAGTTCAACATTAAGATCCAAAAATTTCATCCAAAATTTTCTTCACATTTTCAAATTTTTGGGTTTCCTTAATGTGGAACAAATACATGGTGAAAATCAAATATTTTTAACTTGGAGTGAAGCTCTTACCTAAAGAAGATCAAATCCGGTGTCAAAAAGCCTTGAAATTGTCTCCCAATCTAAGATTTACCAAGCCCTAATTCAAAAATGGTGTTTTTAGGAGGAAGGGGATGATGAATAGTGGTGGTTGACCGGTAATAATCATGGTTAAAGAGGTATTTTTGCGATCTCACCGACGGCCAGACGGTGGGGTCGATGGCGCCATCGACGCGCTCTATTATGTTTTGTAACCTAAATCTCAGGAAATTCTCGTCGTCGGTGGCGTTGAGGGCACCGTCGGCGGCGTTGAGGGCGTCGTCGACGGGCTCTATTGATTATGTCCAAATTCTATATTTTTGCGATTTTGATCAATTCTAAGCCGAAACAACATTCATTTAATCTTTATAAAGATAATTTTAAATAGTTAAATGATGTACTTAACACATACAAACTTTCACAAAACAAAACATCACAACACAAAACAAAACATCACATTTATATATAAATTCCAAGGGGTACGATAGACATTACATAACACACCTAAATTTGGTATTTTCTCAACCTCAATACATTAATTCAGCGTCGCAATCCAAACCACAACACTCAAATTGCTGAAAACAAAACATTCTATGCTTAGTCTCAACTATACAGTGATCTATAAGCATAATTCTAAAGAAAAGCAAAGTTCAAATCTAAACACACAAAAACATAAAGGTAGCATAGTAAATCCACTACTCGTAAGATTCTGTGCTCGTTTCTCCTCTGAGATCACCCATTGATTGCACATGAACAAAGAGGTTGTAGAAGGGTCGAAAAGGAAATTCTTCAGTTGAATCCTCCTCAATTAATTTTATCCTCCTCATCAGTCGTATCAAGTTATCTTCTAAATGTCCAGAGTGATCAAAATGTTCTTTCATCCTCCAGTCTAAATGATCAAAGACATTGGAGATATTATTAATTGCATTCATCACGTTTTGTACCTCCTTTTCCAATTTCTTGATTCGGCGCAGGATCACCAAAGACTTATCCGGAACTAAGGGTTGAACTGGCAGTGAATTCTGAGAAGATTTATCAACTATCATAGCCATGTCATTTTCATCTTCAAATGATGGGAATCTTTCAGTTGGGTCCAAAGGTTTCCGAGGTAGCAGTACCTTTTCCCAGTTTTCATAGGATACTTGAGACTGACTGCAAAGTGAGAAAGTTGTGGAAGTGTTCCCAAGCCCATAAGTTGATCGGTGAACGATCAGGCCTAAAAATGACTTTACAATTATAGATCCAATATCAATTGGCAGTCTCCTTTGGATGCAGTAATTCAGAATAGTAATTCAGAATGAAACTTTATCAACCTTCATTGTCGGTAACAGTTTCGCAGAAATGAAGAACATTGTCAGTTTCGCAGAAATGAAGATGAAGAAGTGCCAGTGTTTAGGGACGGGATTCAAAAGTGTTGAAGAAAAACTAACATACTCGTACTCTCGCATTTCTTAATCGTCAGTTTTGTCCGTCAAATACTAGTAAATTTCATTCATCTGGTTTCTTGTTGGGACGAAATTGGAATAGTGGTAGACAGGAACATTCTCTATCATATATAACTCATTGATCAGTGCAGAAGTGAAAGTAATCCATCTTCCTCACACATAAACAACTCCTTGGTTGATTCCATGTAAATTTGTATAAAATTCTTTTACCACAGGAACTACCACGGCGGCAGTAGTGTAGCACAGTACTTCCCATCTTCTTTTCTTCAATATCCGTCGTGTATCCGTCGTGGAATTATTCAATCCGCGATTCATGAATCCTCGTTCCTTTATTAATCTTTTCTTCATCAGCAACTTGTTGAATATTCACTGCGCTTCCGCACTAATGAACTTTTGCCGAATGAAAACTCGCATTTTGGGATTATTCGGGGAATTGGACGCCATAGGAATGAAATTGACAGAGTTTTACTTCATTCTTGGGGAGAAAATATGAACTAGATTTTGAATTTTTGAGTTTAAAAAGTCTATTCCCGCCCAAAAATCGTAAAAAACCGCTCATTGGACACAAGAAACCTCCTCTCACCGATCTCGCCGTCGGTGGCCTCAAGGGCGACCTCAGGGGCGCGGCCGGCGCGCCTCTGTATTAATTTTGTCTGGACTCTCGGGAAAAACCAGACGTCGGCGCCGTCGAGGGCGCCGTTGGCGCCCAAGGTAAAATTTTCACAGTTTCGCTTTGGTTCGAATGCGTTTTAATTTTTCTTTATGGATCCAATTTTTAAGATGTTTTAAGGGTAAGTAAGAGTAGTAGAGCTTAATACTACTATAAATTAGCGATAAATTTAAATAAAAACTACTATAATTGCGAATAAAGTAAAAATAAATATGGGTTGCCTCCCATAAAGCGCTTGGTTTAACGTCATCAGATCGACCTATTCAGGTGTTATTCAGGTTGACTGATCATTAAAACCTCTTTAAAATTTGGTCTTTTACCCTCATAATATGGTTTTAATCTATGTCCATTTACTTTAAATCTATTTCCCGTTTTCTGATCTTCAATTTCAATAGTTCCGTAAGTATAAAATTGAGTCACAGTATATGACCCAAACCAATGAGGCTTTAATTTCCCAGGGAATAACTTCAGCCTTGTATTGTAAAGCAAAACAACTTGTCCTGGTTCAAAGTTCTTTTGGTTAATCTTCCGATGATGCCATAACTTTAGCTTTTCCTTATAAATTCTGTCATTATCATAAGATTCATTTCTTAATTCTTCCAATTCATTTAATTGAACAATCTCTTCTTACCAGCATCTTTCAAGTTATAATTGAATTCCTTAATAGCCCATGATGCTTTACGCTCCAATTTTACTGGTAAGTGACAAGTCTTTCCAAAAATTAGTCTGTAAGGAGTCATAAAAATTAAAGTTTTATAAGCAGTCCTGTAAGCCCATAATGATGTATCCAATCTAGTGGACCAATCTATTCCCATAATGCGAGCCCATAATGCGGTATCCAATCTAGTGGACCAATCTATTCTACTAGGGTTTATAGTCTTTTCAAGTATTTATTTAATCTCTCTATTAGAAACTTCAGCTAATCCACTGGTTTGAGGGTGATAAGCAGTAGAGATTCTATGAATAATATTAAATTTTTCTGCCAATCTCTGAATATATTTATTCCTAAAATGGGATCCTCCGTCAGTAATAATCATCCTAGGCATTCCGTATCTAGTGAAAATATTTTTCATTAAAAATCATGACACACTTGTAGCATCCCAGCGAGGTAAAGCTTGTGCTTCAATCCACTTAGAGATGTGGTCTACTGCAATTAATATATATAAGTTCCCAAATGAAGAAATAAATTATCTCATAAAATCTAAGCCCCAAACATCAAAGATCTCAACTTCCAATATGAAATTTAGAGGCATTTCATTTCTTCTAGATATATTTCGACTCGTTGACATCGATCACAAGTTTTTATATATCTATAAACATCTCTAAATATAGTAAGCCAATAAAATCCA
>NW_018237572.1:1433-1914 GCF_001263595.1 Phalaenopsis equestris | reverse complement strand
TGCAATGTCAGTGTATAGGTGAAAAAATATCACTTACAATATAATTAACAACATCAGCATACCATGGTATTTTCCACTCACTAACATTATAAAGTTGTTCGTCAGGGAAACTGCCTGTAATTTCATTATCTGCATCAGATAATTCAGGGTTTTTTAATCTTGACAAATGATCAGCAATTTGATGCAATTTGATTATCAGTTCATCAGTTCATTTTCTATCAATAACTATAAGATCAAATTCTTGTATCAATAATATCCATCTAATCACCTTAGTTTGGCATCCTTCTTTTGCATCAGATATTTAATAGCTGAGTGATCAGTGTACATAACACATTTAGCTCCAATTAATAAGATCAAAATTTGTCTAAAGCATATACAATGGCTAGTAGCTCTTTTTCACTAACAGTATAGTTAATTTTAGCATCATTAAGAGTTTTACTAGCGTAATATATCACTTTAAAAATCTTTTCGTACATTTGTC
>NW_018237572.1:0-1288 GCF_001263595.1 Phalaenopsis equestris | reverse complement strand
CCTTTTCTAAAAGTTGGCATAGAGGTTTAGTAACTTTTGAGAAATCTTTAATAAAACGCTTGTAAAAACCAACATGTTCAAGAAAACTTCTAACTTCTCTTACATTAGTAGGAGGTGTTAGTTTAGATATAACTTGGATTTTTGCAGGGTCTGTTTCCATACCATCTTCCAAAATTTTATGCCCTAACACAATTCCTCCTGCAACCATAAGTTGACATTTCTCCAAATTTAGAACTAAATTAGTTCTTTCACATAACTCTAAAACTTTTTCAAGATATTCTAAGCATGCGTCAAATGATGTTCCAAATACAAAGAAATCATCCATAAATGCTTCCAATCCATCATCACTTAACTTACTAAATATGGACATCATACATCTCTAGAATGTTGCATGTGCCTTACATAATCCGAAAGGAATTATTCTAAAAGCAAAAGTTTCAAATGGACTAGTCTCCTCAAGAGCAATAGGAATTTGATGGTAACCGATATATCCATCTAAAAATAAAAAATATTTGTCCCTAGCAAGTCTATCTACTATTTGATCTAGAAATGGTAGAGGAAAATGATCTTTCCTTGTGGCAGTGTTTAATTTTCTATAATCAATGCATATGTGCCAACCAGTGACTTGTCTGATAGGTATTAATTCATTATTTTCTTTTGTTTCAACAGTCACTCCTCCTTTCTTAGGTACACAATGAATTGGACTTACCCATGCACTATCTGAAATAGGATATATAATTTCAGTGTCTAACAATTTCAAAATTTCCTTTTTTACTACTTCTTTCATTATAGGGTTTAATCTCCTTTGTGGATCAACTCTTGGTTTATATTGCTCATCTAATATAATTTTGTCCATACAGATCGAAGGACAGATTCCTTAAATATCCGCTAAGTTCCAATCAAAAGCTTTTTTATATCTTTTTAATGTATCTAACAGTCTTTGCTCTTGCAAATCATTTAATTCTGAAGATATAATAACAGGTAATATAGATAAGTCTTCCAGAAACACATACTTCAAGTGGTTAGGCAATATTTCAACTCAAGTTCAGGTGGTTTTATAATTGATGGAAATAGATTCTTATCAGCATTTTCTGTAATATCCAACATCTCAAATCTTTCCTGAACATAATCTAATTCTTCATTTTCTAATTTATCCATAATAATTTTGTCATTTTATTCAAATTGTTCTTATAATTCTCTTCCTTTTCAAAATACTTTTTATTTTCAAAATGTTCCTTAAAATGTTCTTTCAATATATGTTCAATAATTTCCATGCGAAAACATTCAT
>NW_018237571.1:0-544 GCF_001263595.1 Phalaenopsis equestris | reverse complement strand
ATGAGAAGGAGGTATAGTCCCTACAACAATCTCTTCTGTATCCTTCCCTCTTACTGCCAAACTATGTGCTGGATTGTTGCCTTCCCTAAGGATGTGCTGGAAATTCACTTCAACCTTGATCAGCATACTCTTGATATTAGTAGTCAACCTAACAATATTCCATGGGGCAGCTTCTTTCTGTTTCAGTATTCTGATACAGCTGATGGAATCAGACTCTACCACCAATTTTGTGATGTTGCATTGATTGGCAAGGCAGATAGCTAAATAAATGGCTATCATCTCAGTTTCAAGTGCATCATTAGCCCAAGTTGGAGAGCAAGAGTAAAAAATGCACTTTCCTTGAGAGTTTCTAATGATTCCTTCCACACATGATTCCTCCCACACAAGCAGCCTCCTTTGAGAAGCTCCCATCTATATTGGACTTCAGCCACCCTTTAGGAGGGGGGTCTAGAGGACCATAGTTGTTCTGGTCAATTTTAGATTTTTCCCATTAAGCACCCAATTCTGGAAAACATTGGGAAAATTCATATATATATATATATAT
>NW_018237570.1:0-508 GCF_001263595.1 Phalaenopsis equestris | reverse complement strand
AACCCTAAACCCTAAACCCCTAAACCCTAAAAACCTAAACCCTAAACCACTAAACCCTAAAAATCCTAAACCCTAAACCCTAAACCCTTAAACCCTAAAACTCTAAACTCTAAACCCTAAACCCTAAACTCGTAAACCATAACCCCTAAACCACAAACCCTATACCCTAAACCCTAAACCCTAAACCCTAAACCGTAAACCCTAAACCCTAAAACCCTAAAACCCTAAACCCTAAACCCTATAAGCCCTAAACCCTAAACCCTAAACTTTCTTCTTTCTATGTTAGTTGTATTATATATGGCCTGACACTATTTTTTTTCTGGAAGAATGATACCAAAAAATCATCATAGTGAGGTTACTAATGATAGAGCCATCCCGAACTTCTGTATTCCGCAGATGCAAAAGGGTAAATGTAGGCTCTATTATTTTTAGAAACACTTGATCTATTACTTTGGGAGAGACCACTGATGGTCTGGCACACCCTGCACTTATCTTCACACCTTGTGAA
>NW_018237569.1:2157-2686 GCF_001263595.1 Phalaenopsis equestris | reverse complement strand
GTTCCTATCTCCTTCAGCAAATTTGGTTTTTGCTGTCTTTTGTTGAAGGTAATGTCCTTGCCACTGAATAACATTTAAGAGTCTCTCATTTTCCTCAAGAAGAACAGCCTCCTTAATCCTCCCCCTGTTATGATCCTCCTCCAACTCAGTTACCTCCTTTTCAGCCTTATCAACAATCAGAAGGAGGTCTCCAAAAGTGTTCCAGCTCCACTGCTTAAGAGCTTTGGCAACCTTCTTCTGATTAATCCAAAGATTAATGAAGGGGTCAGGGTGAAGGTCCTTCTTCCAATGTTCTTTAATAATATTCAAGAAATTTAAATGTTGAGACCACACATTCAGATATCTGAAGGAGCTTTTCTGGTTAGTCATCCTATTTCTTATAGTGATCAGTAAGGGTTTGTGGTCTGAACCAGCTAGGCTTAGATGGGTAACATATGTCTGCAAGAACTTTTGGATCCAATTGTCATTAGTAATAACTCTATCCAACCTTTCCCACAAATCCTTCCTTCTCCAAGTAAAGGTAGGACCA
>NW_018237569.1:0-1174 GCF_001263595.1 Phalaenopsis equestris | reverse complement strand
TGGGGGGTTTCAACCTATAGCATCTCTCCCTATTATGTCCAAACATTTTGTAATGTCGGAAGTAATGAGGTCTTTGCTCCATGATGACTTCTTGCCAAAACCCCCTGTGATTGTCCCCAACCCAAATTCTCTTGACATCAGGAAGGGTAACATCCCTTTCCACTAAAATTCTTGCACTGGTTGGTCTGGCCTTATTAAAAGTAGCAGCATCAACCTTCAAGGGTGTACCCAAGGTGCACCCAATATTGAACTATGCATTCAGTTTAAATAGATGCAAAGGCAGTTTAGGTAACTTAAACCATATAGGCACTGTGGGAGGTTCTTGTGATGGATCATAATCAGGTGACCATTTTAAAATTTTCATTTTTGTTCAAGCTATAATGATGGATTACTTTGCAAAAATTCTGGCATAGTCCGCTTCTTTAGTCAGCTGGATTAGGGGATGCCTACCATCCAGCAGCCCTAGCTTCCAGTCTGAAATCTTCAGAGATTCAAAATATTTTCTTACTAGTTCCATCTTTGGATGGCCCAAACTGAATTTTCCAATTAAGGTGAATTGAACGTCCAAGTTTAAATCAGCAAGCTCTTTTTCGGAGAAAATAGCAGCTGGTTCCCCATCTTTAGAACCCACAGGGTGAATGCAAGAGGCAGATCCTCTCCCAGCAGCAGTGTTATGAAATTCCTGAGGGAAGACTAGTAAATCAGGATACAAAAAAGGGGAGGGATTTCCAACCACCCCAGCATAGGTGGCTTTGGTCGATTGTAAATTAGTTTCCAAATTAATAGGGGTGGTCATGTTTCACTAGACCAGGACCCCCAACAACAGGGAAAGGCAAGGCAGGTTCCTATCCCAACCACAAAAAGAAATAGCAGAAAAGGCTCCAAGCCAAACACAAACCCTAGCTAAAGGGAAGTAAGAAAACTAGTAACTTCAACTACCCAAAGCAACAGTAGATGCTTCACAAAGGTAGCAAAACCTCAACTTCCAAACAAGTATAGAGAACACAAAGAATTAGCAGAAGCTGAAGCTAAAAGGAGAAAATCAGCTTCAGCAGACCAATGGAACAATAAAAGCTTCACTAAATCAACAAGAAGCCTCAACTTTCCCCAACAAGGCCACAAAGAACAATGCTGAAAGTTCCAACCAAGCCAAAGTAACTTCTTCAAGATCTAG
>NW_018237568.1:0-472 GCF_001263595.1 Phalaenopsis equestris | reverse complement strand
CTGCCAATTACCCACATGGTCATGTTCCCAACTATTCAAGAACATTGAGCACCTGTGAACATTGCTCACGATTCAGAATTCAAATATGAAAAAAATAAAAGTTGATAATAAGGGAAGAAATCTAAAAAAAAATCATAGCTTACAATGTTTCAAAGTGAAAATGAAAAACAAAACAAAATATAACTACAACAAGCCTACATAAATTCTTTTTCTCCGCGTCCATTGAGTATTATATTATTATTTAATTCTAACATAATAAAATTATTTTTTATACAATATGCCCAAGTCTTTTTTGGGTCTATCTCTACTTTCTTAACATAAGTCAAATCAAAACATCTACTCTTATAACCAGATCATCAGATGGTCGACGTTTAATGTGGCAAAAACCATCTAAGATGACTCTCTAATCTTGTTTGCCACTAGAGCAAAACGAATTGTATCACGGATATATTCATTTTGCATTTTGTCTCTT
>NW_018237567.1:0-1097 GCF_001263595.1 Phalaenopsis equestris | reverse complement strand
ATATATATATATATATATATATATATATCCAAAGGGTGGTATTTGAGAATACCGCTTCCCATGTGTTATCGGTCCTCATAAGAATCAAACTTGGGTCAAAGGGGAATTAGGTCTGACAGCACAACTGTGTACCAACTTGCCACTCAAGAGTGCACAACTTGCCACCCAAGGGCGCAAGTATATATGTGTGTGTGTGTGTCTCTCTCTCTATATATGTATGTATATATATCTTTCTTTTTGTTAAATCTTATTTTTTGTATTTGATTTTTGTGTTAACTCTTTTGGAGTTAAAATTAGTTAGGTCCCTATCTTCTTTCAAAATTATAATAATAGCAATTTGACTAATAATAATAATAAATAATTATTTTAATGCCAATATTTGTATAGTTGTTAACATTTGTAAGTCTAAATTGTGTAGGACCTACTAGTTGAGTCGGTTGAGTTGCTAAAACTTTTTAGACTTTTATTGCCCATGAGATAAGTAACTGTTATTTATTTGAGGATAAATGTACTCTTCATTGTTAGGGGCATTATCTTTTCTATCTGTATTAGATTCCTAGTTAATTGTTGGTTTGCCTGTCATGCCCATCAAATTCTGTTAATATATTTGCAGTAGATTTTACTTTTTATTTATAATTAATATCATGAGTAATTAATCACTTTTACTGATAAACTCTTGTTTTAATACATTTTTCTTGTATTTTCAATATTAATTATTCTACTTGTAGCTTGATGTATTAAATCCCATTGTTGCAAATTCATAATTGTATATAAATATTGGTGGATATGTATATGTATAAATATGTGTGTGTCTATATATATATATATATAATATAACGTCGGTGGCGATTTGCTCTGCTAGGGTTTCGCCCGAACCCTGATTTGATTCATTCAACCTTCAATCCATCCTATGGTGCCCGAAAACGAAGTTCCCGCACTTGACGACGACGACGAAGGACTTCAATCTCCTTTGTGATCGTCGTCTTCTCTTTCGTGCCCAACGAAGAAGGGCTTCGACATCTGCTTCTGCGGTTTCATTGTCTCCTCCTTCGCGTCATCCAGCTTCTACGGTTCTTTTCTGCGCGGATTCCCTCGTC
>NW_018237566.1:1202-2305 GCF_001263595.1 Phalaenopsis equestris | reverse complement strand
TCCCACCCTTCCTCTCATTTAATCCTTTTGTTGGTTTCAAACTCTCCAGCTCTCTCCCGAATTATCTCTGATTCTCTCTTTCTCTTCCCTATTACTCAGTCTCTCTCTTCCTTCTCTCACTCTACTAATTTTACCCTATCTCTTCTCTCTCTCTCTTGCCCGTGCTCTCTAGCTCTATCTATATCCCTCTCCCCTCCCTCTGTCCCTTTCTCTTTGTTTTACTCTCTTTTCTCGCTCTTCTCTTTCAAGCTCTCTCACTTGCTCGTTCACTTTTCCTTTCTCTATCTCTTTGCAATTTCTATCTCTCCTCTGTCACTCTTCTTATCTCACTTTCTCTTCTCACTCTCTCTTGATATCTATCTCTCCCTCCTTCATTCTTGCTTTCCCTCCTCTCTCCTTCTCTCACTCTCCCTCTTTGATCTTCCCTCCATCTATCCCTCCTCAGCTTTCTCAATTTTTCTTGCTCTAGCTTGCTCTCCCTCTTCTTTCACTCTCTCTATTCTCTTTTTCCCTTTTTCTCTTTCCCAAACTTTCTCTATATCGCTATCTCTCTCTCTCATGCTCCCTCTCTCTTCCTTTATACTATTTTCTTTTTGCCACCCTCTAACTCTCTCTCTTGGCCTCCTCCACCCTTTTATATATATATCTTTCCTCCTTTTTTTCTCTCTCTTCCTCATTCTAACACACTCGTTCATCCCCTCTATCTACCTCTTAATCTCCCTTCCATCCATCTCACTCTTATATCTCTCCTCTTTCTCTGACTATCCTTCCCTCCCTTCATCACTACCCTTCTCTCTACTCAATTTCCTCTCTCAATCTCTTTTTTATATTTTCTCTCTCTTATTCTCTCTCGCCCTCACTCCCTCCCTCCTTCCCTCCATCCCTCTCTTTCTCGTTCTTTCACCCTCACTATCCTTCTCTCACCAATCTCTTTCTATCCCTCACGCTCTCTCCCTTCTTTCTCTATACCTAGCTCAATTACTTTTTATCTCCTTGCTCTTTTTTCCTCTCTCTCTTTCTTTCAATCCCATGCTCTCCCTTTCTATCACTATTACTCTATCTTTATTGTCTTACATTCTTCTGTCCCTAATGCCCTCTCTCTC
>NW_018237566.1:0-588 GCF_001263595.1 Phalaenopsis equestris | reverse complement strand
TCTTTCCCTCCCACTCTCCCTCTCTCTTTCTCTACCAATCTTACTTCTCTCCTTCTCACCAACTAATGGTTTCTCTCTCTCACTCAATCTATTCATCTCTCTTTCTTGCTCTCTTCACTCCTTTTATCTCTAACTCTTATTCACTCTCTCTTTGTCTCTTTATCTCTCCCTTCGTTGTCTCCTCACTTCTATTCACACTCTTTTCCATCCATCCCTCCCTCCCTCATTATGTTTCCCTATCTATTGTCTTACTCTCACTCTTGCTCTTATGATTCACTTCTCTATCTCTCCTTCCCTCTCTCAATGTCTCTCTCATTCTCTATCATTATCCCTCTTCTCACACCCTCCTCCCTCAATTATTCTCTACCCCACCCTATCTCACCCTCCACTCTCACCTTCCATCTTTGTCTCCTTCACTCACTTTTTCATCTCTATCTAACTCTCCCTCTCTCCCACACACTCTCTCTCAGTATTTCTCTCTTTCTCACTCTCTCTTTCTCATTCTCTCTTTCTCACTCTCTTTCTCACTCCTTTACTCACTCTCTCTTTCTCCCATAATTTTCTAACTGTCCCCTCTCGCTATCTCTC
>NW_018237565.1:4410-5962 GCF_001263595.1 Phalaenopsis equestris | reverse complement strand
TAACAGGGTTATACAAAGGCCTAAATATAAGGTGAGATTTTACATTGCATAAGCAAGTAACCTCGAAGTCCTATGGTTTTTTTGCTTAAGTCTAAGGAAGGGAGATTGGTTTAGCTGGAAAAGATAGGTTTTAATGTTGAAGATAGTCGTGCTGCTCACCATGCTAGCTCCAAGCTCCTTGTCGCAACGAGTTTGAGTTTTCTAGTATGTCAAGTTAGAATGTCAAATCAGGTGGCCCTATGGTTGAAGTTCTTTAAATTTTATGAGGGCATATTAAAGTTCACCGGTTAGGATCCTATGGTTCCCTCGTTCTGGCATCACTATTTTCTATTGGATTCACTTAGTCCAAATGAACTTACTAAACCCAACTTAATGAGTTCCATAATTTCATTTAAACCATGGGAAGCCTCGTTAGCAATCATAGGTTACCTCCTCCAAGGGATTCTCGATCATTCGATAGAGATGTCTTATTTTAGTTGAAGTTGTAGTTTTGTGTTATGTTTGTGATTAAATTTTGAGTTGTTTTATATTTTGAATGTTGTGGGGGTGAATTTTATCTTGGTTGATTTTAGTTTTGGTTTTGGTTCTCATGCAATTTTATGTTGTTTTCATACATGTAGGTAAATGCAAGTATGAAAAGACATAACGTAAGCATAAAGCATGTAAGGAAAAAGGCACAAAAAGAAGGTACTATAAATTGTAAAAGCGTACCTGGCTAGTCTTCTCGTTCCACCACCTGAAACTTAAAAATGCATGTGAGGACATTTATGAAGAGTAGTAAAAATAGAGTTCTGGTGGTTTTCCTAACTCTATGTTGTATTTTGGTGAGTCCTTAAAAGTTTAATTAAGGATGATTTCATTAAGCAAAGTATATTAAGTTTAATAGACCTCTGAGGTATCCAACAAGTTAGGAGGAGGAAGTAGGTTCATGCCTCCCTCTTACCAACTGGTGAAAAGCCTCAAGTCCATTTAAACTTATTATGTTGCTTAATGGTTCATCCTGCGAATACTTCTAACGCTCAGTGAACATTTAGGGGTAATTATCATTTATCATTTAATTTGAAAATTATGTGAGTGAATTTACTTAAAGGGCAAGTTGGTGTAACCTGAACACTTAGCCAATTTTTTAATTAGGCTTAGTGGTGTTTCAAGGATGTTTGATTATATTATTTCTATTTCTCTAATCCTCATTTAGTCAATTTTGATTTGGCCTAAGTCACCACTAAGCCCTTAGAAACTTGGTGAATGTCTTAATTAGTTTTGAAAAGGTTAAGCTTCAAGTGGTCATGATTCATGATTTGGATTTTATTTGAAAATCAAGATAGGGGTATTAAATTAATTATATATTGACTTCAAAAGTCATACCCCTAAGTCCATGATCATTTAATTTTAATAAACATCCAAATTTTAATAATTTAGAAATTTATTAACCTATCTTTTCAATTGGGAAAGTGAGATTCGTTTCTATCAATAAACCGCTTGTTTTGTAAACATCAAATGAATTGATTAAGATCAGAGGTTGCCCATTTCCCTCCTTAACTTAAGCCTAAAT
>NW_018237565.1:0-4275 GCF_001263595.1 Phalaenopsis equestris | reverse complement strand
CAGAGGAGAAAATGTGATTTTTCAAAATTTAATTTATTTTATATAATTATTTTCATGCAAAAAAAGGATTTTTCAAAGGAAATTCCTAACTTAACTAAGGTAAATTCTAATCCCTTAAATTTTTTACTGGAGGTGGACCTAGACCAGAGATGCTTTTGAACCAAATTTCATAATTTTTTGGATTCTCTGTAATTTATCAGAATTATTTTAAGTTATAAGTTATTTAAAAAAAATAAAATATTTTGAATGATGAAAATTTTGAATAATGAAAATTAAGTTTTGTATTTTTGAAAAATCTCTCTAAGGTTAGAGAACCGAGAGGAGCAAATTTCATATTTGTTTGATTTTTCTTTGATTTATTGGAATTATTTTAGTGAAAATTCGTTTTTAGCCTTTAAAAATTAGTATTTAGAAAATCAGGAAAACTATTCTAATTGTTCCTAATTTATTACGAAGCAACTTATAATATTTCCATAAATTTTGTTATTTTTGTGTTTTTTTTGAATTTTTAAATATTTAAAATAGGCTAAAAATCAAGTTTTTATTCTAAATATTATTTTATTTTTATAAAATATCTCTGATCACAGAGAACTAAAAAAACTAAGTTTCATAATTTTTTAAATTATAAAATGATTTTTAAAAATCATTTAAGTGTTAAAAGTAGTATTTATCTTTAAAAATCAACTTAAGTTGAACGTGTCAAAAGTGGTATTTTATCAAATAAATCAACTTAAGTTATCAAATGTACTCAAAATATTATGAAATTTTTATGGTGAGTTCTCTGGATCAGGAAACAAAGTGAAAATAAAAAATCAAGTCATTTAAATGTTTATATTTTCCAAAATTAATTATTTTAATGATTTAGTGCTTGTAAAACTTAAGTGCATTTTAAATGACTTGACTCATGAAATCATTTCCAAAAGTTTCTCGGGTCATGGTGGACCTTCCAAAATTTTCTTAGAATTTTCTAATCAATATGCTAATTTCTATGATTATTTTAAGGAAATAATGTGCAAGATCTTGAAAAATATGGATCTCTGTATAAGAACCTCATCTAACTTTGGAAAAATCAGAGGAAGTTTTCCCTCACAGAGGCTACAATATTCCAAAATTTCAAGCCAAGGTGATGTATCAATATGCATGGGGAATCAAATGATCCCGAACAGTGTTTAATTAATTAAAAATATTTAATGCATCAAATGGACTTGAAGTTTATTCCTCATTACTTTTCTCTATTCACTGAGCAAGAGGGTATTTTTATTTTATTATTGTGATTTTTCTACACAAAGTTATGGCTTTTTGAAGTTTAGGGAGTTGAAATCAATAGAAATAAGCCCTATTTTTCTACTTATCCACGCGACGCCATGTAGATCGTAGGCAGCTCCGAAACTCCACGCGGAACGCTCCTATTTTATGCCACCGTCCATGCTAGCAGCCACGCGTCCTGCTGTTTATGAAAAGAAGTGTTGTCCGGCTTCATCTTGGCCATCCATTTGATACACGCGAGATCGGACGGCGCGTGGTCATCGTCCCCAAGGCTAATGAAGTCCCAAGCCTTGATGAATTGTTTAGATATGAATTTAATCCTGGGGGATTTTAGGTGTTGGTCTAGAGCTATGTTAGAGGCTATTTTAGAGGGGGATTTTATGGAGAATCAACTTCTCTCATTATGGGGATATTATGTTCACAATTAATTGAAGTTTAGTGTATTGTGAATCAATGGAGTTCTGTCCTGGTTTGGGCAAAAATTTGAGCTCAAAATTAGGCTTCCATAGTGGGGATCAGTGGGGGAAAATAGTGGCAATGGGCTTAGGAGTTCTTGGAGATTGCTTGAGAGCAATTGGACAGAGTTTCCCTAAGTATTTTTCACACTGTCCTTTTAGCCATGAGGGGGTGGGTTTAAATAAAAATGGCTTAGGGTGGCTCTCAGGGCTAATGGATGGGTGCAAACTGATGCTTATTTGGAGGGTTTCAAAGTGCTAAAGTTAACTGGGATTGATCAGCTAAGATGAGTGAGTTTGGGTTTTAATTTGACCTTGGGGCTCTCAATTTTTGTTTTTTCCAGCCACTAGGATGGGTAGCAGGGCCAAGGGTGGTGGCCAGAAGGTCAGGTGAGCCAGGGGCAGGCTTAATTATAATTTACCCCCAAAGGCTTGTCATGATGGAAGAGATTTTTTGGTTAAGGCCCAAAAATGAATTGAAAGCCCTTAATTTATGGACCCATTTGTCCATAGCTTACTTAGGTGGTTTAATGTGGTTTAGCTTGGTCAATAAGGTGTGCTTGGTGGTTGTGGAAATCTTAATTTAGTAATTTTAGGATGGCTAAGTCAATTTTTGGTGCATGGGTCCAATTTGGGTCAAAATGGTTAAAAGTTGGGTTTGGGTTAGGCTAGCCATAACTTTGAGCTTAATTAATTGATCAAAATTGTGTAAATGATTTTTATGAATATTTTTGGTGAAGGATTGAAGTAATTTTAAGCTCAATTGGAAGCTCAATTTGAAGGATTTTGGGATTTTGGCCAATTTGGGCATCTTGGACAATACTTGGGTCTAGGTTGGGCTAAGGTTGGGATAAGTTCAAATTTATGGTTTAAAATGGTCTACAAGAATATCATAAAGAGTTTTCAACATAAATTGGGTGTCAATTTCGGGGTTAGGGCATTCAATTTGGTGGAATTTGGAGACACACAATTTTCGAGCAAATTTGGGGATTTTAAACTTGGGTTAAAATTAAGTGAAATTGAGGCATCACCAAGGCCAATTGAAAGTTAAATTTGGTGTGTAGGAGTGTTATTAAGAGTTTAGGATTCAAATTGAGGCAAAATTGACAAGGCTATGGGGTTCAATTAGGTGAGATTAGGTTAAGGGCCAAAATTGGGGGTTTGACTTAGATCATAATTGAGCTCAAAGAATGGGGCAATTAGGCATATATTTGGTTTATATTTGTCACATGAAAGGTCAATTTAAGTTTAGATTTGAAATTTGGTAGGATTGGGGCCAAATTGATGGACATTTGAGGTGAATTTGTGGAAATTGGGCCTTTGAAAGCAATTTTGGGGTTTTTGGTCAAAATGGTCGAATTGGTTAAATTTTGTTAAATTGGAAGGTCCAAATTGGTTTTGAAAACATTTGGAGTGATTTTTGAGATTTTGGAAAAGTTTGGGTGCCAAGGGTATTTTTGTAATTTTGGCAATTTTGGGGCTATTTTGCTAATTTGGAATTTTTGGGTGGTTTTAGGTAATTTGGGTAATTTCAAATGGTTTGAAATTATTTTTGAACAAATTTGGGTATTTTGGGTGAATTTGAGGATTTTGACCAAATTTAGGGTTTCAAGGGCATTTATATAATTTGGGTGGATTTGGGGGCAAAAGACCAAGTTGGATAATTTGGTAGAATTGGGGTGCCAACCACTCTATATGAGCTATGGACCAATGAAATCCACATTTGGGTCATCTATGTATTGGTCTTAGCTAAACCCTAGCCCAGGGCTAGTGGGTATAGGGGACTCTCTACATGAGTCTCCCAAAAGATCAAGGGATCAAAGTTAACAATTTTGGGTTTAGGGTTGTGAGTGGATATAAATGATAGTGAGTATAGTGAGTGAAGTAGCTCCATACCAACACCCAGAGTCAACCTTAAGGTCAAGTAGTCCTATAGGGACTCTCCTTGAGATCCCCCATATTGACCCCACCTACTAAATGCTAGAGGTTAGGACCAATATGTGGAATTTCAAGTAGAGCAAAGAAGAGTTTAAAGTTTCTAATGGTGAGGGTTCCTTTTCTAGTTTTTTAGGCATAGTCAACATGAAAGTCCTATGGCTATACCCTAAGCCACTAAAAGAGGAAAAACAAAACCTCAACAAAAAATGAGGTCAACAAATGGACCCCCAATAAGTGTGGTGTGTTGGGCAAACACACCGCGTATATTGGCGTTGACCGAGGAGATCAAGAAAAACCAATACAAACACCTTAGTAAAAAGACTCGGAAGTATGTGTAGGGTCGTGCATGTGATTTGTTTCTGCTAACTTGTTTCTGCTAGGGAATTAGCAGGTGTGTGTTTAATCAAGTCGAGAAGTGTGGACTCTCGCTGGGGATTGGAGAGCGGACTTTGAGTTATGAAATTTTAGGATGTTCTAGAGGATAGGAAACAGTATGCAAGTGCTGAACTTGAGGTGGGAATTGAAATTTAGATATCAATTCAAAAAGAGAGAGTGTATGGGAATGTAAGGACTGCTCTCGAATGTAATGAATCAGACATGTGAAAATGAGAATTGA
>NW_018237564.1:0-1491 GCF_001263595.1 Phalaenopsis equestris | reverse complement strand
AGGGAATGAATCCCTTAATTTGGAGATCCATTGGTACATAGCATGCTTTGGTGGATTTGGGGTGGTTGATCCTGGTCCTTAGGAGTATCTTAGTGGTTACGGAGTCATAAATTTGGTGGCTTTAAGGTGGCTAGGCCAATTTTGGTGCATGGGTTCATGTGGGTCAAAATTGCTAGATGTTGTGTTTAGGTTAATCTAGCCATGTCAATTGGCACAAATGATTGATAAATTTGATGTAGATGATTGTAATCAAGATTTTTGGTGAAGGATTGAAATGATTTTGAGTTCAATTGGGGGGTTTCAATCTAAATAATTTTGGTCAATTTGAGCATGTTAGGCTAGACTTGGGTCGAGGTTGGGCTAAGTCAAAATTGATTGTTGAAAATGATCAATAGGAATGTCATGAAGAGTTTTCAACATAAATTGGGTGCCAATTTTGGTGCTAAGATAATCAATTTGGTGGAATTTTGAGGTATGGCCAATTTAGGGCAAAATTGGGGCTTTTGGACTTAGGTTAAAATTAAATGAAAAAGAGGCCTCATCAAGGCCAATTGAAGGTCAAGCTTGATGTTTAGGAATGTTAAGAAGAGTTTTCAACATAAATTGTGAAAAATTGAGTAGGCTATGGGGTTCAATTTGGTGAGATTAAGTCATGTAGCTAAAATTGGGGGTTTGACTTAGATCAAAATTGGGCTCAAAGCATGGGCCAATTGAGCTTGTATTTAAATTGGTCACATGGAAGGTGAATTTGAGTTTAGGATTGAAATTGGGGGAAATTGGGTCAAATTGATGGACATTTGAGGTGAATTTGGGGAAAATTGGGCCTTTAAAGGCAATTTGGGGGTTTTGGTCAAAATGGTTAAATTGGTCAAATTGGGTCTAATTGAGGGGTCCAAATGGGTTTTGGAGACATTTGGGCTGATTTTGGAGGTTTTGGGAAAGTTTGAGGTGCCAAGGGTATTTTTGTAATTTTGGCAATTTTAGGGGGTATTTCAGTAAATTTGGAATTTTTGGGTAATTTGTGTACTTTCAAAAGGTTTAAAATGATTTTTGAACAAATTCAGATATTTTGGGTGAATTTGGGAATTTTGGCCAAATTTGAGATTCCAAGGGTATTTAGGTAATTTGGAGGATTTTAGGGGCAAAAGGCCAAGTTGGTTATTTTTGGTAGAATTGGAAAGCTAACCACCACAGATGAGCTATGGACCAATGGAAACCCCATTTGGGTACTCTATGTACTGGTGTTAGCTAAACCCTAGCCTGGGGTTAGTGCGCTTAGGGGACCATCTACATGAGTCTCCCAAAAGATCAAGGGATCAAAGTCAACAATTTTGGGTTTAGGGCTGTGAGTGGGTATAGGTGATAATGAGTGCAAGTGAGTGAACTAGCTTCAGAAAAACACCCAGAGTCAACACAAAGGGCAAGCAGTTTTATGGGAACTCACTTTGAGCTGTCGCATATTGACCCCTCCTACTAAGTGCTAGAGGTTAG
>NW_018237563.1:0-1431 GCF_001263595.1 Phalaenopsis equestris | reverse complement strand
TAACAGAAAAAGGAGGTTTGAATATAATGAGACTGTTGCACTTAGTAAAGAGTGCAATGCTATAATTCAAAAAAAACTTCCTAAAAAGTTTAAAGATCCTGGTAGCTTTATAATTTTGTATGTAATAGGAGACAAATTTTATAAGAAAGCTTTTTGTGATTTAGGAGCAAGCATCAACCTTTTGCCATTATCAATATTTAAAAGATTATGATTAGGAGAAATAACCCCTACTACTATAACTCTGCAGTTAGTAGATAAATCAATAACACATCCTAAAAGAGTTATAGAAGATGTCATAATGAAAGTGGATCAATTTATCTTTCCTATTGATTTCATTGTGTTAGACATGATGGAAGATAAGGAGATACCTATCATTTTGGGGAGACATTTCCTAGCCACAGGAAGAGCAGTGTTAGATGTGCAGAAAGGAGAATTAACTATGCATGTCAATGATCAAATTGTTACATTTAGTATTTCAAAATTAATGAAGTACCCTACAAAATGTAAGGATGATGAATGTTATTAAATGGATGTTATAAGATATTTAAGTGAATGTCATTTCAAAATAACTTATGAAGAAAAGTCAAAAATGAAAGAGTTGGAACACAAGCAAGAAGAGGATTAGATCAATATGAAGATTTATATATGGAAGATTCAAATTGTGTTTGAGAAGGTTTTGAAGTCTTGGACACAATAGAGAAAGATACATATTTTTGAAAAACCTCTTGAACTTGAGTTGAAGTTGCTTCCTGAATATTTGAAGTATGACTTTTTAGGTGATTCCTCTACATTACCTATTATAATTTCCTCAAAATTAACTACAGAAGAAGAAGAGAGTTTAATGAAGATTTTAAAAAGTTACAAGAAAGCCTTTGGATGGACAATTATTGATGTAAAAGGAATCAGTCCTTCAATTTGTATGCATAGAATTCATATGGAAGAGAACTGCAAACCCAGGGCTGATCCTTAAAGGAGAATTGAATCCTATTATGAAAGAATAATTTGTTAAGAAAGTAATTTTAAAGTGGTTAGATGCTAGAATTATCTGCCCTATTTCAAATAGTGCATGGATTAGTCCAATTCACTGCGTTTCTAAGAAATGAGGAGTGACTGTGACTTTGAATAAAAATAATTAGTTAATACCAACACGACAAGTCATAGGAGGGTGAATATGCATTGATTATAGAAAACTAAATCTCACCACAAGGGAAGATCATTTTCCTCTAACCTTTCTAAATGAGATGCTGGATAAAATAGTTGAGCATAAATACTTTTGTTTTATGGATGGATATACTAGTTATCACCAAATATAAATAGCTCATGAGGATGAAGAGAAAACAACTTTTACCAGTCTTTATGGTACATTTGCTTTTAGAAGAATATCATTTGATTTATATAATGCACCTGCTACATTTCAAAGATATATGATGG
>NW_018237562.1:542-860 GCF_001263595.1 Phalaenopsis equestris | reverse complement strand
TAGTAATCCTCACAAAAAGAAAAAGAGAAAAAAAAGTAAGTATTAAAATGATCTGAAAAGAAAAAGAAAAGAACGGATTGAAAAATAATTCATAAAGAAAAAGAAAAATAAAATTCAAAAGAAAATATGTGAGGAGAAGCTTGAGGAAAATCCTAATAAAAAATTGGTTTCACTAGAATCTTTTTAAATGAAAAGACTTAGAAACAAACCTAAGCTTATTCTTATTTCAAAAAAAAAGGTCTTCATAAAATAGATATAGATAAGGTGCTTAAATTCTATTTTTAAAATTTATAAGATTCTTTTGTTCGACAAATTTCA
>NW_018237562.1:0-476 GCF_001263595.1 Phalaenopsis equestris | reverse complement strand
TTGATTTGCTACACCTTCTCTTATGTTGCACTATAACATTTTCTGAGAAAAAATTATAGGAAACCCTACTGAAACCCACTACCTTAAATCAATAAATTTAGTTTTTTAAAATTATAGTGTTACTTGAGGACAAGTGACATTTAAGATTGGGGGAATTTGATATGCCTAAAAAAGGTTCAAATTTTCATAATGTTTTAATGTCTATATTTGGTGATGTTCAATGATATTATACTTTAAAGCAAGATATTTTGTATAATTTTGGTTTCAGGTACAAGAAATGGAGTTTTGGAGGTCAAGAAGAAAAAACAGCGCAATTTGTTGCAAAATCGAGCGAGAAAAAACTTTGTCCTGACACATTTCGATATGCCTTTCTATGCTTAATCTCTTTTTCACTTACCACATTTTTTTGAATGAAATTATACTTTAAAGGAAGATTTTTCATATGCTTATTTTGTAGGTCTATCTGTTAGGAACGT
>NW_018237561.1:24953-40940 GCF_001263595.1 Phalaenopsis equestris | reverse complement strand
TGTTGGGCTAGGCTTGGGTCTAACTTGGGGTAGCCCTGGGCTAAGTCAAAATTGATTATTTTAAACGGTCAATACGGACCCCATGAAGAGTTTTCAACATGAATTGGATGCCAATTTGGAGGTTAAGGATATCAATTGGGTGAAATTTGGGGACTTAGCCAATTTGGGGCTAAATTTGGGAATTTTGGATTTAAGCCAAAATAAAATGGATTTGAGGCTTTACCAAGGCCAATTTATGATTTACTTTATTGTATGGGGATGTTATAAAGATTTTTCAATATTAATTGGGGTCAATTGACTAGGATATGGGTTCAATTTGGTGAGATTAGGTCATATGGTCAAATTGGGGTTTTGACCTAAATCAAAATTGGGCTCAAATCATGGGCCAATTAAGCCTTAATCTGGTTTATTTTGGCCATATAAAAAATTAATTTGAGTTTAGGATTGGAATTGGGGTTAATTAAGGTCAAATTGATGGACATTTGAGTTGAATTTTGGGGAATTTTGGCCCTTAAAGGCAAAGTTGGGGGTTTCAGTTAAAGATGGTCAAATTGGCCAAATTGGGTCATGCAGTAGTTGAGAAAAATTAAATTAGGAATATTTTAGATTTATTGAGATTTTCTGAGAATTTTTGGAATTTTTAGAATTTTGGGCTATGGAGGGGTATTTTGGTAGTTTGGTCATTTTTGGAGATTTTGGGTAACTTGGGTGTTTGGAGGTTTCCAAAAGGTTTGAAATGAATTTTTTTATCAAATTTGCGTATTTTGGTCAGACTTGGGAATTTTGGCAAAGTTTAGGGTTTCAAGGGTGTTTAGGTAATTTTGGGGTGTTTAGGCGCAAAAGGCCAAGATGGGTATTTCTGATAGGATTGGGTAACTAATCACCCTAAATGAGCCATGGAACAAAGGAAATTCCATTTTGGGTCCTCTATGTACTGGTCTTAGTTAAACCATAGCCCTAGGGCTGGTAGGTTTAGGGGACCATCTACATGAGTATCCCAAAAAGATCAAGGAACCTAGGCTAGAAATTTGAGTTTAGGGTTGTTAGTGATTATGAGTCTAGATGAGCGTAGTGAGTAACTTAGCTCCATTGCTAGAGGTTAGGACCACTATGTGGAACTTCAAGTTGAGTAAAGAGGAGTTTGGAATTTCTAATGATGAGGGTTCCTCTTCAAGTTTTCTAGCAATAGTCAACAGGAAAGTCTTATGGCTAGACCCTAGGCTACTAAAGAGGAAGAACTAGACCTAAACAAAAAGTAAGGTCAACAGTCCTCTAGGAATAGTCAACAAAAAAAGTCCTATGGCTAGACCCTAGGCTACTTAAGAGGAAACTAGACCTCAACAAAAAATGAGGTCAATAAATGGACCCCCAATAGGTGAGGTGTGTTGGGCAAGCACACCGCGCGTATTGGTGTTGACTGACGAGATCAACAAAAAACCAATAAAAACTCCTAAGTCAACTGACCTGGAAGTATGTGTAGAGTTGTGTGTGTGACTTGTTTTTTTTCTGCTTGGGATACTAGCGGATGATCGTATGATTGAAATTAAGGAGTAGGGACTCTCGTTGGAGATCGAAGAGTGAATTTTGAGTTATGAAATTTCATAAATTTCTAGAGGATGGGGATCAATATGCAAGTACTGACCCCGAGGTGGAAATTGAAATTTAAGTATAAATTTCAAAAAAAAGGAAGAGTCGGAATTTAGGTATCGACCTCTAAAGATGAGAATTAGAATTTAGGTACTGATTCGAAGATGAGAATTGAAATTTTGGTATCAATCTAAAGGAGAGAGTCAAAATTTAGGTATCGACCTTGAAAGACAAGAATAAGAATTTAGGTACTAATTTGAAGATGAGAATTGAAATTTAGGTATCATTCTCAATGAGAGTGTCGAAATTTAGGTATCGATCTTGAAAAATGAGAATCAGAATTTAGATCTAATTCAAAAATGAGAATTGAAATTTAGGTATCATTTCCCAGAAGAGAGTCAAAATTTAGGTATCAACCTTGAATGATAGGAATCAGAATTTAGGTACTAATTCGAAGATGAGAATTGAAATTTAGGTATCAATCTCAAGGAGAGAGTCAAAATTTAGGTATCGACTTCAAAAGTATAGGAATCAGAATTTAGGTACTGATTCGAAGATGTGAGAATTGAAATTTAGGTATCAATCTCAAGGAGAGTCGAAATTTAGGTATCAATCTTGAAAGATGAGAATCAAAATTTAGGTAATGATTCAAAGATGAGAATATAAATTTAGGTATCAATCTCAAGGAGAGAGCCGAAATTTAGGTATCGATCTCGAAAGACGATAATCAGAATTTAGGAACTGATTCGAAGATGAGAATTGAAATTTAGGTATCAATCTCAAGAAGAGAGTCGAAATTTAAGTACTGGTCTTGAAAAATGAGAATTGAAATTTAGGTATCAATTCAAGAAGAGCTAGTCGAAATTTAGATATCGACTTCAAAAGGATAGGAATCAGAATTTAGGTACTGATTCGAAGATGTGAGAATGGAAATTTAGGTATAAATTCAAGAAGAGATAGTTGAAATTTAGATATCGACCTCAAAAGGATAGCAATCAAAATTTAGGTATTGATTTGAAGATGTAAGAATTGAAATTTAGGTATCAATTCAAGAAGAGATAGTTGGAATTTAGATACCCACCTCAAAAAAATATGAATCAGAATTTAGGTACTGATTCAAAAATGAGAATTGAAATTTAGGTATCAATCTCAAGGAGAGAGTCAAAATTTAAGTATCCACTTCAAAAGGATAGTATGAGAATCAGAATTTAGGTTCTTATTTAAAAATGAGATTTGAAATTTAGGTATCAATCTCAACGAAAGAGTCAAAATTTAGGTATCGACCTTGAAAGATGAGAATCAAAATTTAGGTACTGACTAGAAAATGTGAGAATTGAAATTTAGACATCAATCTCAAAGAGAGAGTCGAAATTTAAGTATCGACCTCGAAAGACGAGAATCAAAATTTAGGAACTGATTCAAAGATGAGAATTGAAATTTAGGTATCAATCTCACGGAGAGAGTCAAAATTTAGGTATTGATCTCGAAAGATGAGAATCAAAATTTAGGTACTGATTTGAAGATGAGAATTGAAATTTAGGTATCAATTCAAGAAGAGATAGTCAGAATTTAGATACCAACTTCAAAAGGATAAGAATTAGAATTTAGGTACTGATTCGAAAATGTGAGAATAGAAATTTAGGTATCAATTCAAGAAGAGATCGTCGAAATCTAGATGCCGACCTCAAAAGGATAGGAATAAGAATTTAGGTGCTGATTCGAAAATGAGAATTGAAATTTAGGTATCAATTCAAGAAGAGATAGTCGAAATTTAGATATCGACCTTGAAAGGATAGAAATCAGAATTTAGGTACTGATTTGAAAATGTAAAAATTGAAATGTTTGGAAACATTTGTGATGTTGAATTTGTAGAAATGTATCATGTGGAAAGGTTGATTTTGTTGAAGAAGACTTGTCGAGTTTTGTGAGCTTTTGTGCAGAATGTGAAATTTTGCGGGGATGTGAAGAGAGTTAAGGTAGATAAAGACGGTTGTGCTACGAGCACAAAGAGTAGGAAACTCCAAAAATGAGAGGATCCACTCAACAAATTCATTTCATTTTCTTGTTGTTTTTTATCACATTTAATTTTTCAAAATATGTCTTTAAAGTTTTAATTTTAATTGGTTGATTTTCAAAAGAAATTTATTTTGTTGTTTAATCATTGATGATTATTATTTTTTTTATTTATTGTTAAAAATTTGTTGTTTCGTTCTCTGTTCATTGAAATTTTGAACCAACACGTGGTTTGTGGCTTTCATCCCTCGCACAAAAAGGAAACTGACAGAAAGGCACAATTTGAGAGAAATTTCCATTAATTTTCTCCAACAAAGATGTCATAAATCGAACATAGGCCAACACCTCAAAAGGTACATTATGTAGTCCATGTTGAAATACATCAAGAACATCTCATGCTATGAATACATTCTAGACTGAATACATTAGATACATGTCATGCTGTTAAAAGAAAGAAAGTGAACCCTCTGTGCTAGGTATGTTAAACTCCTGATCAAGCAGACCTTCTAAGTCATGCTCTAGGATAAGAGTTCCATTCGCATGTACTTAGAGATACAACCTTCTCACAGCTCATATAGATGCTGGAATTTATATGGTATGTTACTGTCATCCATTCTGCGGAAAGTCACAGACATTCTATAGTGTCATACCCCTGGAATGCAATGCTTGACAACGTCTGCACCGTTGCCTTTAAGAACAAGTACTAAACCGGCTGGTAGAGGAATCTCCACAGAAGCTCTGAATTTGCCAGGGCTGACGATATCGATTTTTTTCTCAAATAAAATATTGCTTTTGCTCAGAAATGAGACCGTGTAGAAGGGCCTCACAAAATCATGATGATCAATGTGTGGGGGAATGCAATCACCCTCTTCATAGATATTGATAATGCAACTGTTGCGAATGCAGGTAGTAGGTAGAATATTACATTTGACCATTCTTTTGATCATCCATTTTATCATTGAAGGTAGCAGATCTACTTGATCATGTCTGAAGCTCCCAAGCGGATTCCCCTATCTGTCACTATGTCATTTGTGAAGTTATAAAAATAGCCACACTGGATGGTGATTCTTCCCTTCCCTCTCATCCATTATTTTGGCTCGGAATAAGTTCTTTCCATGAGAAGGCCCGCTCGGCCTCTATCTCTTAAATCAAAGATACAGTCCATAATTCTTCTTTCATCATTCTCAGAGAAAACCCTGGTATTAGCTCGAGGCCTTCCAATATGTTGACGAACTTCCCCTGAACTTCTTCGTAAAACTCAAATTCTCTTTTATTCACTTTGCTTATCTTGAAGTATTCTACCATACCAGGGGATGGTAGCTATCGAGGGTGTTACTTCCTTCGAGCATCGGCGGGAATCCAAACTGGTGCTAGTTGATCTGGAATATGAGACTCAACCTCTATTGGGATGTATGACCTTGGGCTCTGGCTCCACGATACATACTGATCCGTCCCCAATTGGACATATGGTTCATCGATCATGAAATCCAAAGACTGAGATTCGTTGGTGCTTGAAGTATACTCTTCCAATGTACTAAAATGTTGTAGATGTAGAACATTACAATCCAGGCATTCTACAAACGCGCCCGTGGCTGATGTCCCGGCCAGTATTTCAACGTTGTTCGTCGGGCAACCCTTGCACAAAACATCTAAAACTCAAAGTGTGTTTGACTCTGTCACAAACCTCGGTTCTTCATCCATGGTGGGTAAGCTAGCAGAAGTTTCTTTCAGGTCTGGATCATAAATATGTCCCTCAGGAGTAGGGGTGAGCAAGTTATTCGTCTCTCTTTGACGTTTGCATTCTTGTCGTAGAAAAACTCTCTTCTTCTTGCGGTTGGCGTTCCTGCGTTGCGTCTTGCAAAGCGGAGTACTATGAAGTACTTGGCAGTCGTTCGTTATTGGCGGCTACTAGGCCCCCGGCTAGGGTAGCTATCATGGAGGGCAGAGGGCTGGGCCCCTCCATCGGATCTCTCCCTGTTATCACATTCTTGCCCTAACGTGATACATTATCTTTAGCGGTCACCCTCAATAATGAAGGCAATCCTTATTTCTCTTTGTAGCTAACTAAATCATTTAGAGGACCTTCATAGTCCATGTCAAGCTGGTTGAAATCCATGTTGAAGTCTAAAGTACCGCCCCACGGTGCCATCTCCTCATTTAATTCGAGGTTCCAGCCATCCTGGAAAGCAAAGATCAGCCGTTGTCCCGACATTTTTCTGCAGACGACAGCAAAAACGCCAGTGGGCTGAAACTTGGCATGAACAAGAACAAAATAAAGTGTTTATTTCAGTTTATTTCAGTTTATTTTGGTGAAATGAATTGTTTATTTTATGTATGAATTTTGTTTAATTTAGTGGAACATTATACTTAAAAGTGGAAAGAAGAAAATTTGAAGTTTAAAATTTCTTTCTCAAAATTTTCATTATATGGAGGTTAATTAAAAAATTTGGACTCGGTCATAGACATTTGGCCATATAGATAACTCTAACATAATCAAAGTTTCAAAGTTTCAAAGCAAGCGAAGGCAAGCGACATCAGGTTGCGTAATAGGTTTTCAGATATCGTCCGTTTATTGGTAACATGGGTCTTCCGCCCCGGAAGTCCACTAACTGGTAGGCTCCTCTTGTGTAGACCTTTTCAATGATAAATGGTCCATTCCAACTTGGCTCAAAATTTTCACCTATTTTGCGGCGTGCAAGAATAGGTCTTTTGAGCACAAGTACAAGGTCACCAACTTTGAATGTCCTTGGGCGGACCAATTTGTCATGGGCTTGAACCAGCTTTACCTGGTTAAGCTCCAAATGTTGTTGTGTTTCTAGTCATTTTCCCTCGAGACTCTCCAGTTCTTTAAGTTTGAGTTTTGCACTTTCTTTCATTGTGAGTTGGTTGGCAACGGTGACTCTGAGAGATGGCGTCTCGATTTTTAGCGGTAGCACAACCTTGGACCCATACACGAGCATATAGGGTTTACACTGAGTGGAAGGCCCGAAAACAGTGGGAGTCCTGAAAGTCGTCCGGTAGGCCCACAGGGCTTCTAACAGTTTGTTATGCCAATCCCTTTTATTCTCGTCCAATGTTTTCTTCAAAATCTGTATCAGTGTCTTGTTGAAAGCTTCAGCGAGACCATTTGCTCTGGGATAGTAAATTGTAGAGTATTTCCAATCTATCCCATGTCTTCTGACGAAATTGTTGATTTTTGTGCTTTTTAAGGTTGTCCCATTGTCAGAGATTATTCTTCGCGGTACTCCGAAACGATAGACGATTTGGCTTTTGAAAAATTGAAGGACGTGTTGTGCCGTAACCTCACGTAATGCTATTGCCTCTGCCCATTTGGAAAAGTAATCTATAGCGGCAAGTATAAATTTGTGTCCTTTAGAAGATGGAGGGTCTACCGGACCTATTATGTCTGTGCCCCAACACGCGAATGGTCATGAGGCGACAGTTGGGTGTAGCACATTCGGAGGCTGGTGTAAGTCCACCTCATGCACCTGGCATTTGTGACATCTTCTGGCTGTATTCATGCAATCGGACAACATTGCTGGCCAATACTATTCGAGTCTTTTGATCTTCATGTTCATCCATGACTGGTGAGCGCCATACAATCCAACATATACCTCTTTGACAATATTCTGTGCTTCGGTTCTGCTCAAACATCGTAGCCACATTTGGTCGATTGATCTTCTATAGAGAACATTTCCCACCAGGGCGTAATACATGGCCCATCTTGTGATGTGGTGCGCCTAAGACTTGTCTTCTGCCAGCTTTCCAGTATGCAAATATTCTATTAAAAGGCTTGCGCCAATCTTGGTTGATGTGTGCAACTGTATTTATTGTTTCTTCTTTTTCGAGTTTGTGTAGAGTTTTGAAGTCGATCCAAGACAAGACTCGTCTTCCTTGCACTGTGACTTTAATGGAATCCCCTAGGGGACACGCCATTTCCTTAGCTAGTTTTGCTAGAGCGTCGACATGGGCATTATCTCGCCTAGGAATCCAGTAGAAAGTTACATCAGGAATCTGCTCCAGGAGCTTCATTGTGTACTGATGGCCTTCTGCTAATCTTGGTTTCAAAATTTTGTATTGTTCGGCGACTTGCTGGATGACGAGTTGGGAGTCGCCATAAATGACAATGTTTGTTATATCCATTAAGATTGTCATTTCTAACCAGGTGATTAAGGCTTCATACTCTGCTTCATTGTTTGTGCACGGCTTTGTCAGGCGGTATAATAACCTCAGCATAAACTTATCTGGCGTGATAGAGATTAAACCAATCCCTGCTTTGCTTGGTATAACTGTGCCTGATCCTTTGTATCTTCTGGTCAACGAAGCTCCATCAAAGTGCAACATCTCCTAGCATTGCCCACCGGATAATTCCATTTGTAATATTTGCTCATATGGTAACTTGTTGTTGAGAGAGGACCCAGCTGACAATGGGTGTACAACGAGAAAGTTTGCTAGTAATTGTCCCTTAATAGCACGGAGGGGCACAAAAGTTCTATCAAATTGCAGTAAGACCATTTACCATCTTGCTAGACATCCGAAGAGTGTTGGTCGGGTCATTAGATATTGGAATGGAATAACTTTCGAGATTAGGGTAATCTTATGAGGAAGCATGTAATGTCTAAGATTTTGGGCGGAAAAAAAAACGCCAGACAATGCTTCTCAATAGATAAATACCTTATCTTCGTCAGTATTAGGCGACGACTCAAGTAGTAGAGTGCATTTTGTTTACCCTCATCATTGACTTGGGCTAAGTGTGCTCCAAGAGAGTCATTTAAAGCTGTGGTGTAAAGTATTAACGGCTTCCCTAGGATATGGGCTGCCAAGATAGGAGGTGACATTAAATATTGCTTAACATCCTCGAAGGCCCACTGGCATTTCTCTTCCCAATGAAATTTGGCATCCTTTTTAATTAATGTCGAGAATGGCTGACACCCTACCTGAGAGATTAGAAATAAAGCATCTCAGATATGCTAACTTTTCCTGGAAGGAACGTAGTTGTTTCAAAGTTTTAGGAGGAGGCATCTCCAATATAGCTTTAATCTTATCTGGGTTGATCTCGATTCTCCGATGACGGACAACGAATCCTAGAAATTTCCCGGAGGTATTGCCAAAGGCGCACTTTAGGGGATTTATCTTGAGATTGTATTGTCGTAATCGTTCGAACAAGATCCTTAAATCGTATAAATGGTCTATTTTCCATTTACTTTTGATGACCAAATCATTCACGTAGCATTCTACTTGGTTGTGAATGAGGTCGTCAAAAATCTTCGTCATTGCACGCTAATATGTTGCTTCGGCGTTCTTTTGACCGAACGACATCACCGTGTAGCAGAAAATTCAAATCGGTGTTCTGAAGGTTGTAAGTGCTACATCCTCGAGAGCCATCTTGATTTGGTTGTATCCCGATGATAAGATTTCATGTGAAGAAGCGATGTCCACCATTATTTCTAGTATCGATAACAAAAATTCTTCTTTTGGACATGCTTTGTTTAAATCTTTGAGGTCGACTCAAACACGTATTTGTCCATTTTTTTTCTTAACAGGTATGATGTTGGCTAACCACATGGGTATTATTCTTCCTTTAACAAAGTTGGCGTCTATCAATTTCTTCACGTTGGAGATGACTTATTGTTCTATTTTGAGGCTCATTCCTCTTGGAGCTTGTTTTACTGGGGTTATATTCTTGTACACCCCAAGTTTACGGACTGCAACCTCTGCTGACAGTCCTGACATTTCATTGTAGCTCCATTCAAAGCAATCTTTAAATTCTATTAATAGTTTGAGCAATTCTGTAGATTCTTTGTCATTGAGTAGAGAACTTATAAATGTAGGTAGGGGTTATTCTTCAGTCCCGAGGTTAATCTCTTTCAATTCATCAACAATATATTTAATTTCCTCCTCAAATTTTGGTGGAGCATCTTCTATTGGTTGATCAGTCGATTCATCCTCTATATCGAGGCTATCCTCTTCTGATTCATTAGTAACAACCATGCAAAATTCATGATCATCGACTGGTCTGACTGTACCAAATTTGAGACCCTCTTTTGAGTTTGGAGTTCAAATTTTACCATTCCATAATTTTTCAAAAAGTTAAAAATTTATCTTTTGGCATTTGTTTTGGTAAGTGTCCCTATTGAATTAACTTTTGAACACAATGTGAGAAGTAACTAAAAGGCAATTCCATTAATTCATTAGAATCATCATCCAAATTTACATGTTTTTCAAGCTCAGTAGAAGTAGAAGCACGGTAAAATTTGATCGGCTTCAAACCAACACTACAGACTTCCTTGACCTCTAAACTCTCCATAGTAGTTTATCCGATCAAACATTATTTCATATTCATTCTTTTTTGTATCTTCTAGAGATATCTCGTACTGAGGTCTCTTCCATCTTGTCATCATTATTTTGTCTTCAGAACTATCTTCACCACCAATGTTGATAGTTGGCCTAGTCCGTTCAATGATTAAGATGATTCTTTTGATCCTTCCTTGTCCACGTCCCCGACCTCGACCTCGGGTGCGCGAACTAAATTCCTTTCACCATCTCGTTGTAAGGGAGTGGTGAAAGATTGCTGAAGCGGAGTTGAATGGCCTCCTTTTTGTGATTCTTCTGAATCTTCATCTTTGTTTGTCAGAATCTCACGTGAGAAGAGAGTTTTTTTTGGAGGCGCGTAGTAGGTAGCATCTTCATGGATACCAACTTCATGCATTGAAAATGGTTGTAGATCTCCCTTGATGCAATTCTCTTGACCATCTTTGCGGTATTTGATGCACTAGTGTAGAGATGATGAAATCATATTGTGCTCATGAATCCATGTTCAACCTAATAGAGCGTTAAAAGAGGCCTCGGCATCCTTCATAAGTAATGTAATTGATCCAAGGGCTATTTCTCTCTTTTGGTTGAATCCTCTTAACATCATCTTATCAGTCGTAAGCTCTTGAGCTTCAATATCAAAATAGGCCAATGTCCGTAGGCTCATCAAGTTAAGAGATGCTTCAGGATCCACTAAAACTCTGGATAACACAAATCTGCCGATGTTGACGGAGATGTAGATTGGACGGTTGTGGTCCGCGATACCGAGCAACAAGTCTTCCTCTGTGAAGGTTACCCGTGACTGTTCTTTCAATGAGCAAAATTCATCCGAGGATCTTCTGGCCAACTGAGCTAAGAAAATTTTTGGTTCAAGCAAAGCTATAACCAAAGACTCTCTCATCTCCTTTGATAGGATCAGAGTGTTGTAAATGCTTAGTCAGGTCAGCAACTTCCTAAGATGAGCTAGCACGTTATAGTCTACTTTGTATCATCCTCCAATTTTATCTTGATCATGAGGTTCTTTGACTGGCAAAGGTGGGGTTATCTCTTCTCGGGTCATTATCTGTTTTCCTTTATCTGTTTAAGCTATTCTTGGTGGTAACACTTTTCCGCTCCTAAAGTTAACTTTTGTGATTTCTTCTTCTTGAGATATCATTGTTGAATCTTCCATTGTCTTTTCCTCTCCGTCGGAAAGATCTAAGTTGATGGTAAGCGGTGCACCATGATGCTCGAGAGTTGGCTCTTTGTTATCATTGCTGTCATAGGCGGTATTATTAATGTCTTCTTTGGACTTGACAACGAGTTCATCAGACTCGAGTATGATTTGAGGATCGCTTTGGAGATAAAGATCAAAGCTAGATCGGTCAAAATTAGTTATGTTATCACCAAAAACAATTAAAATGTAGTTGAAATCACAATCACTATATTCATAAGACCCCAGAGGGACAAAACAATAATCATACAAAGTCAGGGTTTCAAAGATTTTCTTCCCTGAATCCGAGACAACCAATCTAGCAGAGGCAGCCCCTATCCTACCCCCATGCTATCAATCTTTGCAGTGACGCTTTTCTTCCTCTTATTCTTTGTTCTTGACAATGATGGATCTCCAAGAAAATCTTCATCTCGGGCTTGGTATGTTGCGGACTCTGAATGGAAGCTTGTTTTGATGCAGACTGGATCTTGTTCAGTATCTTCTTGGATGATCTGCTCCAAAATTCATTCCATTCTTCTTCAATATTCGTAGAAGCCTATTTTGATGAATCTTGTATTTGATTAAGGACCCTCTTGAGTTCATCCCAAGTTGTACTCCATCCATCTATTCTAACAAACGGATCAATTGGGGAGATTGACTTAGCTGAATTTATGTTTATGGAATCTTTTTCAGGTTCTTTTAAATATTCTTTTGGGATCTTTATGTTCTCTTCCTTAAGGTTCTTCTTGAGCCAGTCTTTAAAGACAAAGCATTTTTCTATAGTGTGCCCAAGCAACTGATGGTATGGGCAATAATTTGGTTCATTCTTCTTATCCACCTCTTTGGGCTTCTTTGGATTTTGTAGTTTGAATTCTGGCTTCTTCATCAGACTCCTGAATATTTTAGGTATAACTTCATCCTTGAAGGAATACACAACTTTCTGTCGCTCCAACATGGATATTCTTTTATCCCCTGTTCGAGGTGCTTCTTCTTGAGGCTGCCGCTGGTTGGATAGATTATTCTATTTCTGAGAGGATTGGCGATGTTCTTCTGCATATATCTTTATCGGCTGCTTTCCTTTGTCAACGTTCGCCATTACTCCTGATTTCTTTTCAAACACTCTGGCCACCTTAGCCTTTTCATGTGGCTCCATGTGCTTTATTTCTTCTTGAAGACTGCTAGCTTTACTGAGTAGCTTCACAAAGGAATTGATGGTGAGTCCCTTAAGCATGAAAGCTACTGGCTCATGAATACTTTTGAGTAGAATTTCAATCGCATGATGTTCCTGTAGCTGAGGTTCACATTCCATGCTAAGGTTTCTCCACCTCAAAATATAGTCTACCAAAGTTTCGCTAAACTTTTGCTTTTCCATCATGAGCTCTCCAATAGACACATGGTGTTGTGCCCCAACAACCCTTTTCACAAAAAGTTGTTCCAATTTAGAAAATGTTTTAACTGACCCTTTGGGCAAGTCAGCGTACCAGTTGAAAGAAATTCCTGACAAGCTGCTGACAAACTGCTGGCAGAGCAGAGCTTCATTATTTCTCATGTTGCCAAAATTGGGAAAGGCACGACATCGAACTCTTCCGGGTAAGGTCTACCCTTCAAAATTGATTGACCGCCCTTGGATTGGCCTAAGGCATCCAACACTTGTTCAACCATTTGCTTGAACTCTTTTTCTGTCATGTCACTTGATGGAGAATCTTTCTTCGGTTGCTCATCTTTGTTTGCTGAAGTAGCTTCTCTTCTTTCACTTTCATCTATAATGTGTATGATTTTTGGTTGATTTATCTCTGTAGAAGCCAATTGCGGTGTTTGTGATTGCCGCTGAATGGTGGCCATGGCTATTATAGATGCAGTCATCTCTTTTATTCTTTTCTCCAGTAGACTAACCTGCTCATCCTTTAGGAGGATAAAGAGGATAACCCTATGCAGCTCATCTACGGCGTTCTCTTTGGTATGAGGTTGAGCCTCGTGTGCAGATGTGGTAGCTCTGGTTTTGATTACATGGACATCCATCAAGTCTTCTTCTAGGTAATCATTGTAATCAAAATATTCATCATCACTATTGACGGAAATTCTGTGTTCTCAAGCCAACTCGAAAATCTCAATCCTGAGTTTCTCAACTTTTTTCTCGATTATCGATTCCTTGATTGCTTTAAGATTTGGAGGACTTTGATGAACATCCTCTATTTGTTCCTCCATCTCACTGGCTTTTGTCGCGACGATGTCAGATATTTTAGACACTGGTTTCACTTCCTATTCTACGCGCTAAACTGTATCGGTGCAGCGACCTTAGGTACCCATACCTTTTACTTTTTCGACGATGATGTCTCAGGACGGTCTTAGTAGAAACATCGGTATGTTGAGGGAAAGTATGTTCCCTGTGGTGTAGTCCGACTACAGTGAAAGGTAATCATCTTGTATTTACCTTTGAGATTGTAGAAATATCTTCACAACGGGTGATGCGTAAGATCTTCGGACCCAGTCTTGACTTAGCCGGTCGACGACCAGCGGCCCTGGTGGCAGTGTAATCAGTAGTAATCACTGCGTTATCAACTTTATTCCCTAAACAGAACCAAACGGGGATGCGAGAAGGTAACACTCCAACTGTCTTGTGAGATTGTGTGGCAGATTGCAAGGAGAAATGGCATCTCCCACTCGTTTCAGTAACTCGCTAACTGAATATCCTTCTTTGGTAGCAAGTCTTCTAAAAACTGCACTAACTCGAGTGATAGGAGTGAACTTCTTCCTCTCCTCACTGTGTCCATGAAGTAACGGTAATATGGCAGCGATCCTTCAGATAGTCTCATATCAATTGGTATCTGTCAGAGGATGGAATCTACTTCCTCGTAGGAGTGGATAAATTTCCGGTAGCACTTCTTTAACTTGATGAGGCTCCTCCTCAACGCGTGTCTCCTTGGGAGCCTGGGCTTTGATGGCCCTCCGAACTTTTCTATTAGACTCCTCTTTTGAGTTTGGGTCAGCGGTACAGTCCTCGAACTTGATCCGATTTCAAACACGAATGGTGGGATATTTAATCCCTCAGTCGGATCCTCAACAATCATCACTTCTTTCCCCTTAGTAGCAACGAGGCTAGTGGGTTTGACGGGTGCCATGACCGCAATAGCATTAGCCTTCTTGCAGGCAGGGAAGTCCTGAAGGTAGTTCAGGTTGAATTTTGCAGACGGCTCCTGCATTTTTGGAGCGGCGATCTTCATTACTACAAACGGGGCCTTCCCGAGGATGACCTTGAGATCTTTAAATCCAGCTCCAAACTTAATGGTGGCACCGACGTTACAGGCGCTACGGTCCGTTGGCAGGTTGCAGGAAAAGGTTAGCGTTGGGTAGGTCATTGCAATAGGCCTCTACGGTCCGTTGGCTGGTTGCAGGAAAAGGTTAGCGTTGGGTAGGTCATTGCAACAGGCTTGAAAACAGAAAGTTTCAGGGTTAGCAATATGGCTAAAAACCACGTAATTTTTTAGTGCAAGCACTAAAAGTAGAGGTTGATCTGTAGACCAAGTGGGTCTTAATTTATGTGTATTTTAAAATCTTTTTTTAAAAAAAGTGTAAAATTTAATTATTATAAGAAAATTTCAAGGCACGCGCAGCACAACACGATTTGGTTTAATTTACGGAATATCAAACAAAATTTGAAAGGGGAATGTGAAGAATTACGTTGCATAATCAAGCAACCTCGAAGTCCTATGGCTTTGTTGTTTAATTCTAAGGAAGGAAGATCGGTTTAGCTGGGGAACACAGGTTTTGTTGTTGAAGATGGTCGTGCTGCCCACCAAGCTAGCTCCAAGCTCCTGCTGCGACGAGTTTGTGTTATCCTGAGGGATTCCCGATCATCCGATAGAGACATCTTAATTTAGTTACAATTGTAGTTTTGTGTGATGTTTGTGATTGAATTTTGAGTTGCTTTGTATTTTGAATGTTGTGGGGGTGAATTTCATCTTGGTTGATTTTAATTTTTGTTTTGGTTTTGGTTTTGTAGCTATCCTGATACTTTTAGTTTTCATGTAGGGTGGCGTCGTTGTTTAGCATGTAAGTTTGCAGGTATAAAAGTACAGTATGAGAGTACAAGGAAGACAACGCTGAAAACTGTAAAAGCGTACCTGGCTAGTCTTCTTGTTCCACCACCTGAAACTTAAAATGCATGTTAAGGCAGTTTATATGAAACAGGGAAGTAAAATTTTAACTTCCTTCCTAACCCTAGGTCATATCTTGGTGGGTCCCTATTTGATCAATTAAGGATGATTTTATCAAGCGAAATATATTAAGTTTAGTATATCTTCGAGGTATCCAGCAGATCTAAAGAAAGAAGCAGGTTCGTGCTGCTTTCTTGCTGCCTGGTGGAATATCCCGAATTCTTTTAAACTTATTATGTTTCTTAATAAGTCATCCTGTAAATACCCTTAATGCTCAGGGAATATTGATGTCTCAATTATCTCTAAGAAGAAGGTAATTATCACTTGTGATTCAATTTAAGAATTTTGCGGGTGAAGACCCTTAAGAGGCAAGTTAGTGTTGTTGGAACACTTAGCCAAATTTTAACCCTAATTTGGCTTGTAGTGTTTGAAAGAAGTTTTAATTTTCAAAGATATTTACTTTTCTAATCCTCATTTAAATGAAACTTGATTTAGCCTAAGTCACTACTAAGCCCTTAAGACCTAGGTGAGTGTCTTAATTAGCTTTGAAAGGTTAAGCTTTAGGTAGTTATGATTCATGATTTTAATTTTATTTTGAAAATCAAAATAGGGGTATTAAATTGATTAATTATTGACTTCAAAAGTCATACCCCTAAGTCCTAGGTTCATTTTATTTTAATAAACTTTCAAATTTTAATAATTTAGAAATTTATTAACTTATCTTTTCAA
>NW_018237561.1:22150-24132 GCF_001263595.1 Phalaenopsis equestris | reverse complement strand
ATCAAGAGAACTAAAAAAAACTAAGTTTCATAATTTTTTGAGTTGTATTTTGATTTTAAAAAATCATTTCAATGCCAAAAGTAGTGTTTATTTTTAAAAATCAATTTAAGTTATCAAATGAACTCAAAATATTTTTAGATTTTTATGATGAGTTCTTTGGATGAGGAGCCACAGTGGAGATAAAAAATCAAGTCATTTAAATGTTTATATTTTTCAAAACTAATTATCTTAATGATTTAAGGATTGTGAAAATTAAGTACATTATAAATTATTTGACCCATGAAGTTTTTTCCAAAAGCTTCTCTGGTCATGGTGGACCTGTCAAAATTTTCTTGGAATTTTCTAGTTAACATGCTAATTTCCATGATTATTTTAAGTAAATAATGTGCACAAAAATGAAAAATATAAATCTCTGTCTAGGAACCAACTATGCATTTAATCAAAGAATATTTCCCTTGACAGAGGCTACAACATGCCAAAATTTCAAGACAAGGTGATGTGTCAATATGCATGGAGAATCAAATGATTCAAAACAGTGTTTAATTAACTAAAAATTAAATATACATCAAATGTACTTGAAATCTATTCCATATTGTTCTACTCTGTTTACTGAGCAAGAGGGTATTTTTCTTTTATTTTTGTGATTTTTCTACACAAAGTTATGGATTTTTGAAGTTAAGGGAGTTTAAATAAATTAAAAAAGCCCTATTTTTCTACATAAACAGCGCGTCCTGACTAGATCCTAGTCAGCTCCAAAGGCAAGCGTGGTGCGCTCTGGTTGGATTCCGCCATCCACGTAGCTGCTGACTTGACCCATGATTTATGTAAAAAAGCGTTGTCCGGCTTCATCTTGGCCATCCATTCGATACACGCGCGAGACGACCTGTGGTCATCCTCCCCGATAGCTTAGGCCGAGAACCGTCCACCTTTGAGGCTTAATATCTCTCTCATTTCAACTAAATTAAGTGAAATTTTATTTAAAATGTTCGTCTAAGTGAGATGAACACATCCATACGGTAAATTTATCATGAAATCAAGCCTAAGCAAATGGAGAATCAAAATAGGCTCGGGATGAGGAGAAGTTTTATACCTTTGCTCTATGAAGGGAAGATACAATCAAAGGTGATCGACACATTTTTTGGGGCCCAAGAAGGTTGGGGATTAAGCCTCTTGCTGTGGTGTAAGACCTAGGTGTGATTTTGCTCAAGACCGATTTTGGGTGTTGATTGAAGTCTATACTAGAGGCTCTGTGGAAGGGGAAATTGATGGGGCTTTTTCCTCTTTCACTATTGTGAGGGCATTGGTACTATTGTGAGGGTGTGGGTGAAGTTAATTTAAGTTTGGTGGACTGTGCAGATGTATTGGGCTCTGCCCTGGTTTTCTACAAGGTTTCGAGCTCAAAATTGAACTCCGGCAAGGGGATTCAGGGCAATGTGGTGGTTGGGTTGCACTGAGAAGGTCTCAAAGAGGCTCTATGTGTGATTTTAGGTACTCTCTCCAAGAGAGTACTTGGTTTAATGGCCGTAGAGGTGGCCTTTTATAAAAAATGGGGTTATGGTGGCTGTCATGGCCAATTAGGAGGTGTAATGTGGTGCTTAGGTTGAGGGCAAAGGAGCTCTACAACTCAATTTGGCTGAGCTGGCCTCTAGGCTTGATTTGGATGAAGTCCCATGGGGGCGTCTCTCAGTTTTGAGCTTTTTCGGCCACTAGGCTGGCCGGCTGACCAGGGGGAGGTGGCTAGGTGCTTAGGTCATCCAGAGGAATCCATCACAACAATTTAATTCAAATGTGCTTTGATTTGACAAAGATATCTTAAGCATGTGTATTTTTGGGAATAAGATCCCTTAATTTGGGGGACCTTCGGTCCATGGCTTATTTTAAGTGGTTAGAGGTGTTTTGGCTCATCCTTAGGGGTCAACTAATGGCTGGGGGGGGGTTAATTTGGTTGCTTTAGGGGGGGTAGGTCACATTTTGTGCATGGG
>NW_018237561.1:20018-21370 GCF_001263595.1 Phalaenopsis equestris | reverse complement strand
TTTGGTGATTTTAGGTAATTTGGGTGTTTTCAAGGTGTTTGAAATGATTTTTGAACCAACTTGGATATTTTGGATAAATTTGGGAATTTTGGCCAAGTTTGGGGTCCCAAGGGTATCTAGGTAATTGGGGGGAATTTATGGGAAAAAGGCTAAGTTGGGTATCTTGAAAGAGTTGGAGTGACAACCACCATCAATAAGCCATGGACCAATGGAAATCCCATTTTGGGTCCTCGATGTATTGGTCTTAGCTAAACCCTAGCCTAGGGCCAGTAGGTTTACGGGACCATCTACATGAGTATCCCAAGAAGATTAAGGGACCTAGGCTAGAAATTTGAATTTAGGGTTATGAGTGATTGTGAGTGTAGATGAGTGAAGTGAGTGCCTTAGCTCCAGACCAACACCCATGGTCAACCCTAAAGTCCAACAGTTCTAAGGTTACTCATCTTGAGTTTCCCTCATAGTGACCCTACCTACTAAGTACTTAGAGGTTATGATCAATATGTGGAACTTCAAGTTTAGTAAAGAAGATGGTAGAATTTCTAGTGGTGAGGGTTACATGTCTAGTTTTCTAAGAATAGTAAATTAGAAAGTCCTATGGCTAGACCTTAGGACTGAAGAGGAAAAAGTAAACCTCAACCAAAAGTGAGGTCAACATATCTTTTGGAAGTTCATTATATTAGAAGATAGTTTTATGTTTTGTGTTTATCTGTTTGGCATTAGTTTATTTTGGTTATCCTATTTACCTTTGGGCCACATTAATTTGATTAGGTTCAAGGTTTTGTGATGCTGGTTTTACGGTTTGGGGCTTGTGTTGTAGCATAAGTTAATCTTCTACAAGGATTTATTTACATTATTATTATTGTTTTTGTTCTGCTCGGGATACTGTTTTATTTTCCCTTCTTATTTCCATTAAGATTGGTGTGGATTACTATTGGTTTTCTACTCTTGGTAATGGTTCTTATGGATGCTCCTGTTGTGAAATATGGACTGCCATGGCTCATTACAGGGATGTCAAATCGCTATAATCTTTCCATGGAGGAATGCAACACTAAATGGTTCTTAAACAACATTTTTTGGATATTCTCTACAGAGAAAAGACAATACAATATACTTTTTGGTTTTTTTAAGTATACTTTTATTTATTTTGGAGATTTTTTTGTGTAGTGCTATATTTTTGGTGGTGGAATGTGATTTAATTTTTTAGGTTTTTGTGGTGGGATCCACCTACCATACATTTTGTTTCTTTTTCCTGATAGAATAAAATTTCCTTCGGGATTCTCTAAATATATATATATATATATATATGTATATATATATATATATATATATATACATATATATATATATATAAA
>NW_018237561.1:10075-19786 GCF_001263595.1 Phalaenopsis equestris | reverse complement strand
TATATATATATATTTATATATATATACATACATCCATGCTGCATCTAAGTGATAGAAATATTCTCATTGCTGATGTGATGTATTACTCTAATGGTGGCCCAAATCATAATTTTACTAAATCTACTAAGAGGGGTGCTTTTAGTGCCTATGTTTAGTTTTTTGGTGTGGAATATTATGGGAGTGGCTGACCCTTATTCTCTTAGTAGAATAAAGCAGATCTTTAGGATCCATAAACTTCAAATTTTTGTTAACTTAGAGCCCATGTTGTCAGTTCATAGAGACTAAATTTTGAGGAAGTTTAAGCATTTTTGTAATATATCTAACAAGAGTATAGTTTCTTGGAAAGCTTAGGTCAATTTATCTATTTTGGTGAATGAGGATAAATTTATGCATGCCTTGTTTGATATAGGAGATTTCAATGGATTGAGTACTTTTATTTAAGCTAACTCAATTTTGGCTGATAAAGATGATCTTTGGAATAACATAGCTACTTTGGGGTTGGTTACTAAAAAGAAGTGGATTGTGAGTAAAGACTTCAAAATGGTTATGAGCCCAATAGAAAAAAAGGGGGTGGTAGGTGTGATACATATTTTGTTAATAGATTTGTGGATAATATGGAGGATGCTAATTTTTTTGATTTGGGATACTCTGGCTCTCCATATACTTGAAGGAGAGGCACGTTATTTCAAAGATTGGACAAATTTTTTGAGGAATTAGACTTGGCTCATTTCTTTTAATATCTTCAATGGGTTGCATCTGAATTCTACTATATTAGATCATAAACCAATTATTCTAAATTTGGCTATGTTTGACAAACCTGTTAGGTGTTGTTTCAGGTATCTGAATGTTTGGGCTTCACATGAATCTTTCCTAAATGTGACACAACAAGCCTAAAGACATGATGGGGTCGGTAGTCCTTAGTTTATTTTATGGAAGCTACAAAAAAGGGTAGGTTATTTTTCTGTGAATATGGGATTGTAATACATTTGGAGATGTACATGGAAATGTAACTGAGGCTAAGGATTTGGTGTGTAGGCTTGAAGCCTCGTAGTATTGTTGGTGTAGGAGCTGTCTGAGGCTCATAAACGCTTGCTTCATGCAATTAAAATGAAGGAGGATTGCTTATGTCCAAAAGTGGTGGAAATCTATTTTAAAGAAGGTGACAAGAACTCTCAGTATATTCACGGATCAATTAAGCAAATGAGGAATGCAAACTCTATTTTAAAGATCTAGGATGGCTCTATTGGTTGGATCATTGATCCTGTGCAGTTGGGTGATAGTGTTGTGCATGAATTTATGATATATATTTTAGCATGCTTAATTTGCTTATATTTAGCCCATGTTTTTGAATGAAATTGCACTTCAAAAGAAGGTCTTTTTAGGTTCTTTGTTGCATGTATAACAGGTCAACAAATGGAGCAAAAAATGGAGCAAAACAAAGTGAATTAGATTAAGGGGCTGACCTTTAAACTAGAACCTAGGCGCCAGCTTCTGGTGCCTAAGTGTCAAAAACCAGAGACTCTGATGCTTAAGCACTGCATATTGGAACCTAGGCTCTAGTTTAAAAACTTCCTAATCCGAGCTAGTGGACCTAGGCGCTCGAACTACCAAGGCAATTTTCCAGCAATTTTTTACACAAAATGGAGGCAAATTTTGTATAGATCCAAATGCTTATGCTTAATTTGCCAATAAATTTACTTTTGTAATCCCAAAATGTTTTTCCAATATTATATATTCACTAGGTTGTAAATGATATGTATCACTCAAGTAATATAGAGCTCTAATGAAGTCCTAAATATTGATCCCACAGAGAGAAGGTTAAATTCTTACTTAATTACTAGGAAGAAAATAAATAATATAAGAACTACAACAGCTAAAGTTAAATGTGAAATGCAAGTCCAACAAAACTAAATCTACTATTCTAATTATGCAAACTTAAAAGTTAAATCTACTATAAGCAAGTAAAGTAATTTTAATGAAGATTTCAAATTTAAGAAACGTATCTTTCCCATTAAGAATAATGTTGTCGCTAGTGAAGAATCAAATGTATTATTAATTGCATATGACAAATAAGAGCAATAATATCCTTTAATCCTTTGGTCAGACAATAAAGGACATTGACTACTTCAGATTTTTTGAATCCACATCCGTGGTTAGGGTGAGAGGATACTAGCTCCCACTTCTCTCCCACCTGAGGGCTAACAATCTCACCATATGTTTTTTAAACCTCCGAACCAAATTGTTAATTTTAGTCTGTCACACCAAAATCACCAATTCTACTCCCCTCAAACAATATTTCCCTATTTATTTGCACTCACTCCCATAGAGACTTCACTCTTCCATGACATTAAAATGTGATCTCTACTTGAATGTTGAAAACTTTGTCATCCCGACTCTTATGTTTTGTCTTAGATTTTAACAAATCAATTGACCAAATTGAAAAGTAAATGAAGTTCAAGATGAATCATCAAAATTTAGGAAATTAAGATCATTTTAAAAAAAACTATTGATTCTCCACATCATTACTTCTTATTGTAAAGGAAAAGACAAAGAAACTAATCATTGTGGAGAAAAAATAACAAAACATGGATTTATATACATTGAAACAAGTTTACACTACACATAATTAAATGTAAACAACTTATCTTACTCTCCTCCACAAGAAAATCCCTTAAAGTTCCTTTGAATCATTTCCTTCTACTTATAAAGATAAGTGCCCCTCTCTAAGGATTGCAAAGAAGAAGAAATCCTCACTTTCCCTCTCCTTTTACTACTTTTAAAGATGAATCTCTCAATATCACTCAAAAGAAACTAAGAGTGGAAGTTTTGCCTCTTTTCTTTTCTACTTTTCTCCTCCTTCAACCGCCATTTTCTATTAGAAAGGGTGAGCCTTTTTATGAGATTTATCCAAATTATCTGTTATAGTATCCTTGGAGTTAACTGAACTATAAGAACAAAAAATACTAGTGATTTTAAGAAAATATAAGAAAGCTTTTGGATGGACGTTAGCTGATATCAAAAGATTCAGTCCTTTGATTTGTATGCATGGAATTTTATTAGAAGAACAACATGAACATAGAGCTGATTCTCAAAATAAATTAAACCCTATAATGAAAGAAGTAGTTAATAAAGAAATTTGTAAATGCTTAGATGTCAAAATTATATATCCTATCTTGGATAGTGCTTGGGTAAGTCCAATTCACTGCATTCCAAAGAGAGGAGGTGCGACTATTACTCTCAATGAGAAAGAAGAATTAATACCATCATAATAAGTGAAACTATACTAAATGGTCTAACGAAATCATGATGACCAATTTGGGGAGGTATGCAGTCTCTTTCTACATAAATATTGATGATGCAACTATTTCAAATACAATCCGTAGGTAGTATACGCCACCTCGTCATCTTTTTGGTCATCCTCTTTATTGTAGACAACAAGGAATCCACCTCGTCATATCTCAAAATGCTTGGGGGGTTTCGTTGTTTGTCCATAACAAAGTAATAACAGCCTCCACACTAAATAGTTGTCCTGTGCTTTCCACGCATCAACTTTTGCGGCTCAAAATACGTCTTTATCTTCAATAAACTAGCTCATCCTCTGGCCCTCAGATTGAAAACACAGTCAAAGATTCTTCCTTCATATTTTTTTGCAAATAATTCAATATGTAACTCCAGTCGCTCTAGGATATTATGAACTTTACCTGAATTTCTTCATAATATTCAAATTCTCGCTTATGGACCCTACTCATTCTTTCTAGCTATGATGTGGGAATCCCTTACAAATGTTAGGGTTGCTCTGTTGTCTCAACCTCTGTAGAAATCCATGACTGTGATGGCTCTGCAAACTACATTATGTATGGCTCAACATCTAAGTGCTCTGCAGTCCTAAATCTCATGCTGACAGCTGTGTATTCATCAAATGTATCGTAACGCTCCAGATGGAGGGCGTTACATTTCAGGCATTCTGATACACAAAAATAATGTGTTATTTTTAATATACGTTTTATGCTTATTTTGGTGATATTTCAATTTAAAGAAGGGTTTTTTCATGTTTTTATTGTAGGTATTTCAATTTTAGGCATTTAGAGCAAAAGTAGCGAAACGGACGAAGTTTGGAGCCAAAATAGAGAACTTTGTGATTCTGGCAGTTGAAGCGCCAGATTGGCATCTGAAGCGCCATTTTATAAAGAGTTGGTGCCTGAAGCACCATTATATAGAGAAGAGGTGCCTGAAGCGCCAAAATCGGTGTTTGAAGTGCCAGAACCCAAAATAGTGCGGACTTAAGTAACTTGGCTTTTAAAATGCTAGAATCCAAAACAATTCAAACTTAAGTAACTTGGCTCCTGAAGCGCCAGAATCAGTGCCTGAAGCACTAAAGATGATATAAGATGGATTAAGGTGGTTCAGAACAAATTTTGAGCGGCTTTTGAAGGCTCCAAATGATTCAAATGCCCCATGGAGTGATTCAATGCATTTAGCACTTTAGAAGGCTCTCTAATGAAGCGATATGTCTCTTGAATGAATGGACATGTCTTTTGGGATTAAAATGGTGTGAATTTTGGAGAAAATTTGTGAGGGAATTTTGAATTCTTTTTGAGAGGAGGCAGCCACTAATTCTTTTTGTGTCTAGGGATGAAGTGTGGTTCGGTGGCAAGAGAAGAGAGAGGTGAGAGGCAAGTGAGAGAGTGAGGGACTTGGAGAGTTTCTTCTAAGGTTGTAAATGGAGAGGGAAAGTGAGAGTATTCTTCTTCATTACATTTCTAAGAGTGAATTGAGAGTGTTTGTAAAGAAGGAAAGTTCTTAAAGAAAACTTCTATGGAGAAAGAGTTTGAGATAAATTGTGTCTTTTATTTCTTTGTTTTGTAAACTTATTTTTATATATGAAATCCTTGTTTTGTTGTTCCCTTCTCCTGAATTCTGAGTAGTCTTCATTATCCTTCTTCCTACTCTTCATTATCCTTCTCCCTACTCTGAGATATGGTTTTGTGAAGAATTGATTTTGTTTTATATAGTTTTGAATGTAAATAATATTTGATGATTTAAACTCTGATCTTCATGTACTTTTTTATCTGACCAATTGAAATAATACAATATTTTGAGAAACATTTGATCCAAAAGGACTATAATTTCTACAACATGGTGAGAGTCACATTCAATTCCATGGGTGAGAACATAATCCATGGGGTTGAGTGCAAATAAATAGGGAAATATACTTTGTTGGATGTAGAATTGGAGGTTTTAGGGTGACAGATTAAAATCCCAAATTTGGTCCAATTGATTGGAACCTAATGTGAGATTGTTAGCCCTCATACGAGGGAGAAGTGGGAGCTCTAGAGTGAGAGCCAGTATCCTCCCAACCTAACCACAAAATTAAGAAATAAACTCTAGATAAGTCAATGTTATTTATTCACTTGATGGAGGGTAAAGAATAGGATTGCTCCTATTTGACACAATAAAATTTTATATATAATTTTATATGATTTTAACTTCTTCATAATCCATATACTCATTGTAGAGGGGAAGGATGCTTTCTTGAATTTGAACTTTTCGTCACATAAACTCTATTTAGTTTTTATAAGTTTACTTTTGAAGTTTAGCAAATAGTTTAGTTAACTTAGTTCTTTTGATTGCATTTTATTTAGGACACACTCAATTACTTTAGATTTGAAAATCATACTTAAGTTTTGTAGTTTAAATTTTGTGTTTTACATTATAGCCATAAGAATTTCCAACTCCCTATGGGATAGATTCTTAGGACTCCATTAGAGCCCTTTTATTAATTGAGCGATACGTATACTTGTGTTATTATTTCGAGTTAGGCAGCTTAAAGATTTTAAAATATAAAATTATTTTTACTAAAGTTATTTTTATTGGGATTGAATTGCATTTTTTTTATTAGTGATACCATTTGTGTTTTGTATTATTAAAAAATATTTACAAAAGCAACACACAACAAACTGCATATCACATTCTACAAATGATCCTGTCGATCGTGTTTGTCTTAGTTTCTTAGCATTGCACATTGAGCATCCTGTAAAAAGTACGTCGGGGACCTCCGACGATGTAGACTTCACGACCAACTCTTGCTCATCTTTAGTGATTGGCAGACTGGTGGAAGTCCCCTTCAAGTTTGGATCGTAGACTTCTTCCTAATTAATCGAATAGGCCTCGCGGATGCTTCCCTAGCACGCCTCTTTTACAAATGCTCCAAAGCTCTCAAATCTCAATGTCTATGGTGATTGGCGTTTCTCCGTTATGTCCTCCTTAGAGATGCATCAGGAATTCTCTCTGTAGAAGCACCGGCTAGGTGTAGGAATCATCGACTATAAGTGGTTGGTTCCTTCCATCATATACTGTACCCTTTTTGCTTTCTTCCTTTTCAGTGATGAGTCTTCCTTAGTACTGATTCTGAGCAACAACTGTAGCCCTTTTGTCTCTTGTCAGCTAACAATGTTCATTAGAGGGCTTTCATAATCCACATTAACTTGACCGTAGTCCAAGTTAAAGTTCACAATACCACCCTATGCTGCCTTTTTTTGTCCAATGCAAAATTTAAGCCATCTTTAAAGGATAAAATTAGCTCCTGAACTGACATTCTCCTGCAAAAGACAGAAAAACATTAGTGCGCTAAAATTCAAAATGAAAAAGAACAATGAAAAATTATTCCTAAGTAGATTTTAGGATTATACAAGTGTAAGCATTTTATTTAATATAATTTAGCAAAATTAAAAATTAAATTGGATAGCCTAGACGTATAAATTTTAATTTCTATTTCCTAAGATTAATTTTATTAATTTTTTTTTGGCTCAGTCATAGATACTGGTTAAATTGGTCTTGGTGCTCTTGAAGGCTGACCCATTACTGAAACTACTCTACGCGAAACACCGAAATGGTAGACAATCTGACTCTTGAAGAATTGAAGAATGTGTTGCACTGTAACTTCTTGTAACAACATTGTCTCTGCCAACTTAGAAAAGTAATATGTGGCTGCAAAGATAAATTTGTGTCCTTTCAAAGATGGATGGTCTATCGGAACCACTATACCGGTGCCCCAACACTCGAATGGCCATTAGGCGACGGTCGGGTGTAGCACATTAGGAGGTTTGTGCAAGACCACTCCATGCACCTGACACAGGTAACACTTTTTGGCTGTATCCATGTTATCCATCAACAACCCTTTCCAATAATATCCGAGTCTTTAATTTTCATCTTCATCTTTAGCCCTAACTAGTGAGAACCACACAATCTGGCGTGTACTTCCTTGATAATATCTTGTGCTTCCGCTCTGCTCAGACATCTCAACCACATCTTATCGAATGAACTTCTATAAAGGAAAATTACTACCAAAGCATACGACATAGCACTTTTCGTGATGTGATACGTTGCTGACTTGTCATCTGGCAACTTTCCCATTTGCAAATATTCTCTTAATGGTTTGCATTAATATTTTTGTATTGTTCGTCACTGCAGCTATTATCTCTTCTTCTTTTCTAAGCTTGTGTAAACTATTGAGGTCAAACTTTGACAAAACTTGACATCCTTGCACTGTAATATCAATTGAATCCTCCGACGGACACACAAATTCCTTAGCAAGCTTGGCTAAAGTGTCGACGTTGGTATTATCTCTTTGAGGAATCCCACACATTGTCACATTGGGAATCCGTTCCAACAACTTCATTGTATACTGGTCTTATTCTACTAATCTTGGCTTCAGAATCTTGTATTTTCCAGCAACTTGCTGAATCACGAGTTAAAAATCAATATAGATGACAATGTATGTTATGTCTATTAAAATTGCGAATTCTAACCTAGTGATCAATGCTTCATACTCTACTTTGTTACTGGTACACAAATCTGTCAGATGGTAAGAAAATTTTAACATTCATTGATCCGGTGTGATAAAAATTAGTTTGATCCCTATTTTTCCTAGTACAACTATCTGTATCCCTTTATCCTTTTTGGCTAACAAAGCTCCATCAAAATACATTTCTCAACCTCTGGCGCTAGAGGATTCTACTTGTAATATTTACTCGTGTGGTAGATCATCATTGCGGGGTAACCCAGCTGGTAGCGGGTGCGTAGCGAGAAAATCTGCTAAAAACTATCATTTGATAGTGTGAAGGAGTACGAAAGCTATATTGAATTGCAATAAAATCACCAATCACCTTGTTAAATGTTTGGAGAGTGTTGGTCGGGATCAAACTTTGCAACAGATTAAGTTTCAAAATAAGAGTGATCTTATGAGAAAGCATGTAATGTCTGAGCCTCTAGGCGGCAAAAATCAAAGATAGACAAAGCTTCTTAATAGGAATAGGAGGATACTTTACCTCTGTTGTTATTAGATGCCAACTCAGGTAGAAGAGTGTGTTTTCCTTACCCTCATCATTAACTTGAGCTAACAAGGCTCCGAGAGAATCTTCTAAGGCTATGGTATAGAGTATCCAAGGTATTCCCGAGATAGGGGTTGCCGAAGCAGGAGGTGTCACTAAGTATTGCTTAATATCCTCAAAGGCTTGTTGCCATTTCTCTTTCCAAACAAGTTTGACATCCTTTTTAAATAATGTCGAGAAGGGCTGATACCTTCCTGAAAGATTAGATATAAAGCTTCTCAGGTATTCAAATTTACCTTGGAAGGATTGTAATTGTTCCAAGTTTTTGGGAGGCAACATTTCCAAGATAGTTTTAATCATATATAGGGAGATCTCGAATTCCTAAAGACGAACAACAAATCCTAGAAATATCTTAGAGGTAACACCGAAGGCGCACATAAGGGATTCATCTTAAGATTATATTGTCGTAGACATTTGAATACAATCCTCAAATCATAAAAGTGGTTTATTCACTTCTTAATATTGATGATCAAGTTGTCCACGTAGCATTCAGCATGATTGTGGATGAGTGATACACCAAAATAATATACTATTTTAAGTACCTATTTTATGCTTATTTTTGGTGATATTGCACTTTAAAGAAGGGTATTATTGTGTTTTTGTTGCAGGTATATCATTTTTACGAATTTTGATAAAAAATGGTAAAAATGATGAAATTTAGAGTAAAAAGAGCCAATTTTGGATTCTGGCGCACATGCGCCATAATCCAGAGAGCTAATGCATGATGCGCCAGATCGGTGCACGATGTGCCAGGACAACTTTTTCAAATTAAGGCGGTTTGAGACAAATTTTGGGCAAATTTTCAATTGGACACTTGTTCTACACTCCTCTTGGAGTAATTCAATGCATCTAGACACTTTGGAAGGTTTTTTGTGAAGGGATATGACTCTTTGATCAAATGCACATCTTTTGAATTCCAAAGAGTTGACTTTTGGCGAAATTTTTGGACGGAATTTTGAATTTTTTTCCAAAGGAGTCAACCCAAAATAAAAGAAGAAGAAAAGAAAAGGCTATGGGGGGACGAAAAGAAGAGGCTTTCGGGGGTGTGGCGTGAGAGTTAGAGAGAGGGAGAAGAGGATATTTTCTTCTATGTTTGTAAGAGGAGAGGGAAGGTGAGAGATTTCTTCTTCATAACATTTTTAAGAGAAAATTAGGAGTGATTGTAAAGAGAGAAAAGCTTGGAAAGAACTTCTACGGATTTGCTTGGAAAGGATTATGAGATAAGTTGTATTTTTATTTCCTTTGTTTTGAAAACTTGTTCATATATGAAATTCGTGTTTTATCGTATCCTTCTCATGAAATCTGAGTAGTCTTCTTTATC
>NW_018237561.1:7249-9658 GCF_001263595.1 Phalaenopsis equestris | reverse complement strand
TATATATATATATATATATATATATTTTCAAATGATTTCAATTTCTTCACAAACCATATACTCATTGTAAAGTGGAAGGATTCTTTCTTAAATTTGAACTTTTCGTCACAACAAAAACTTTGTTTAATTTTCACAATTTTACTTTTGAAAGTTTAATATTTAGTTTTTTTCAATTTCTGTAATCTTACATCTACATTTTAATTAGCATTCACCTGAGTATTCAATTTTTAAACTTCAAACTTTACAATTATTTTTTGTTTTTATTATAAAATAATTTCCATAATTTACTTTAGAATTTTTCAACTTCCCTATGGGATTGATATCTAGGACTCCATTAGAGCCCTCTAATACTTGAATGATAAGTATACTTGCATTGATATTTAAGAGAGATTTGACAGGTTAAAAATAATTTTAAAGGATAAATAATATTTATAAAAAGTATTTTGTTAGGATTATATTGCATATTTATTATGAATCTTACTGCATCGGGTTTTTGGAGTTGTTAGGTGGTGTAAACTTCATAATTGTTTGCATATACAAATCTCCGGGTCAAGTTTTTTGTGCTGTTGTTGGCAAAAAAACAGAAAATACTAGTATTTAATTTTATTTTATTTTTAAAAATAATTATAAAAAAAGAAAAAGAGTGTTTTTGTAGTTTAATATGAACATTTTCTTATTTTAGTGTGTTTGCTTATTTTTAATTACTTGTTGTATTCAGTTTATGCGTAGTGTAAGATATGAAAAATTAGTACCTTACGACTCTGAGTTAGAAAAAATTGTTAGAAAAATTCAAAACAACAAAAAGAGAGAGATCAGTTTAGCAAAATGGCTTGCAATTTAAACAATGTTGGAAATTAAAATGAGCATCATCTGAGACATTTAAGAGATTATTCAAATCCTACACGAGATGAAATTCATTTGAGTATTCAAAATCCTGCTGTAGCTATCCATTCATTTAAACTTAAACATGCTATTATCCAAATGGTAAAAAATAATCTGTTTGGAGGAACACTTACTGAAGATCCTAATTTACACCTTGCTAGTTTTTTAGAATTGTGTGCTATATTTAAAAATGGAGTGTCAAATGATGCGGTCAAACGTAGACTTTTCCTTTTTTATGAAGGGATAAAACTAAAATTTTGTTAAACTCATTAGAACCTAGATCTATGAGAACATGGGGAGATTTATCACAAAAATTCTTTTCTAAATATTTCCCGCCTACAAAAAGTGCTAAGCTTAGAAATGATATCACATCTTTTTGTTAGTTTGAAGGGGAATCAATTTATGAAGCCTAGGAAAGATTGAAAGATCTCCTTAGAAAGTGTCCACACCATGTGTTGCCAGATTGATTAATAATTCAAACTTTTTATAATGGGTTGGTTGGATATCTTTGATCGATAAATGACGCTGGTGGTGGTGGATCATTAATGTTAAAACCATTCGATGAAGCATATTCTTTAATTGACGAGATGGCTACTATTAAGTTTTAATGGCCCTCTGAAAGAGTAAATCCAAAGAGAGTAGCTAGTATACATGATTTTGATGTAATATCTATTTTAGTTGCCCAAATAGCTGTTATATCAAAGAAGATAAATCAATATGGAATGAATTATTCTTAGACAACACCTGTGCTTAAGGAGAACTCATTGGGATAAATGATAGAATCTCAATCATATTATGAGTCTTTAAATGCAATAAAAATCATTCTAATAATACTTATGTCATTTATTATAATCCTGGTTGGAAGAATCATCCAAATTTTAGTTGGAGTAACAATAATTTTAGTTCTGTAAATTTGCAATGGGGAAACAATAGTGCGAACCCATTGAGAAATTCTAACAATCAAGGGAACCCAACTTATAAACCTTATTACCCCTCACGTATTAATAATTTGCAGAGTAAGGAAAGAAAGTTATCAATGGAAGAATTGATATTGCAGAAGGGTAGTCAATTATAAAGTCAAAGAGCTGCTATCAGAAATATAGAAAATCAATTGGGATGTATTGCTACTGCACTTAGCAATAAACCTCCAAGAACATTGCCTAGTAATGTTGATGTTAATTTTAAACTTCAGAAAAAAGAGAAAATTAGAGAAAATAGAGAAAATTAGAGCTAATCAACTGAGAAGTGGAAAAGAATTAGAAAACAATGTTCAACAAGAAGTTGAAGTTGAAAAAGATGAGGTGGAAAATAAAAAATCTTGTGAAGATTATCATTTTGAAGCAGAAAATCCTATTAAGCTAATGAAAATCGCTGTAGAAAGACTACCACCTCCACTTCCTCAAATATTGAAATAGAAACATAGAGATAATCAATTTTCAAAATTTTTGGAAATTTTAAGGAAATTAATGATAAACATTCCATTTGTTAAAGCTTTGGAACAAATGTCAAGCTATGTGAAGTTCATGA
>NW_018237561.1:4328-6740 GCF_001263595.1 Phalaenopsis equestris | reverse complement strand
AGTCTTTATGGATTATTTTTCTATATTTGGAACTTCATTTGAAATATGTCTAAATCATTTAGAGAAAGTTCTAGAACATTGTGAAAAGACTAATCTCGTATTGAATTGAGAAAAATGTCAATTTATAGTTTCAAGAGGAATTGTGCTTGAACACAAAATTTCAAAAAATGGCATGGAAGTAGATCCTGCCAAAATGGCATGGAGGTGTTAGGAGCTCTTTAGGACATGTTGGATTTTACAGGAGATATATTAAGGATTTTTAAAAAATTACTAAACCTTTATACCAACTTCTGGAGAAAAATACAAAATTTAACGTTAATCAAGATTTCCTTAAATCCTTTGAAACTTTAAAGGAAAAATTAAAGCCTTTGATACTTTTAAGGAAAAATTGATCACTACTCCTATAATTGTTTCACTGGATTGGGAGAAACCTTTTGAATTAATGTGTGATGCTAGCGATTATGCAATTGGAGCTGTTTTAGGGTAGATATATGATTAGATTTTTAAAGTTATATACTATGCTAGTAAGACTTTTAATGATGCTTAAATTAATTACACCACCACTTAAAGAGAGTTATTAATTATTATGTATGCTTTTGATAAGTTTAAATCATATCTAATTGGAGCTAAATGAGTTGTGCATACTTACCATTCGACTATTAAATATTTGATGCAAAAGAAGAATGTTAAACCAAGATTAATTAGATGTGTACCTCTGATGCAAGAGTTTGATTTTGTAGTAGTCGATAGGAAAGGGATTAATAATTGAATTGCTAATCATCTATCCAGGCAAGAATAAGAAGAAATACTAGATATAGAAAAAAGAGATTAATGAAAATTTTCTTGATAAAAAACTTTATGTTGTAAAAGGATGGGAAATATCTTGGTATGTCGATATTGTAATTTATATTGTTAGTGGTATTTCACCATATGAATTAACAAAATTGTAGGAAAAGAAATTCATTCATGATACAAAATCATATTTTTGGGATGATCCTTATTTATATAAGCAATGTAAAGATTTATTGATAAGACGATGTGTGCCTTATAAATAAATTCAAGAGATTATTCAAAAATGTCATGATTATGAATTTGGAGGACATTTTGGAAATAATAGAACTGTTCATAAAATTTTACAATCTGAATTTTATTGGCCTACTATATTTAGAGACGTTAATATATATGATGTGGTCGGTGTCAGAGAGTATGTAAGATTTTAAGAAGAAATGAAATGCCTCTAAATTTTAATTTAGATTATGAAATTTTTTTATGCATGGGGATAGGATTTTATGGGACCGTTTATACCGTCATTCAAAAATATATACATATTGTTTGGAGTGGATAACATTTCAAAATAGATTAAAACAATCACTTTCCCTCGATGTGATACTCATAGTGTTTTAAATTTTTTAATTAAAAATAATTTTACATGATATGGAATGTCGAGAGTAATCATTTCCGATGGAGGATATCATTTTATAAATGCAACATTTGCAAGATTGGTGATAATATATAATATAGTGCATAAAGTTGTAGTTGCTTATCATCCCCAGATGAGTGGTTTAGCAGAAGTATCTAATTGTGAAATTAAGAGAATTTTGAAAAAGAGTGTTAATCCTTGTAAAATGGGTTGTTCTACAGATACACCTTAAATATATAGTATTTTTAAACACATTTTTAGACCTGTTTTTGAAATATTGCGTTTTAATCAAAGGTATTTTTGTGTTTTTCTTGCAGATACAAGTAAAAATGGAAAAAATGCTTCAAGGAGTGAAAAAGGATCAAATTTGGAGCAAAAAGATGAAAAATTATGCAAAAGAGTTTTGGCGCCTAAGCGCCAGATCCGGCGCTTACGCGCTGGTTAAACAGAGAAGGCCACACCTAAGTGCTGGGACCCCTTGCTTAAGCGCCAGTGGCAGTTATTAGAGGAAGGAAATCAGTTTTCACAAAATTTGAAGAGGTTTTTAAGGCACCCATTGGCTTAATAGGTGGTTGTAACCACCATGGACAAAAATTATAATGAAAGGATGCATCTCTTGGGAAAATACATCGAATCAAGAAACATTTTGAAGAGATCCCAAGGCACGTCTTGGAAAACTATAAAAGAAAGAAGATAGAACTTAGAAAAGAGTCATGAAAATATTGGCAAGTTTTGAAAGTTCTTCTCTAGGGAGTTAGTTCAGAGAGATTTTCAGGAACCACTTTTTATTTACTTTATCCTTTTTGTTATTTTGTTTTGAGTGATTGTAAAAGAGAAGAGATTCAAAGGAACTTTAAGAGTTTGGTGGAGGACTCGAGATAAGTTCTTATCTTTTTGTTTTAGACTACTTTTGGTTTTACTTGAGACTTGTTGTTGGTTTGACAATGATTTCTTCTTTTAAACTTAAGTGTGGTTTTGTTTTCTCTATGGAT
>NW_018237561.1:1600-3428 GCF_001263595.1 Phalaenopsis equestris | reverse complement strand
CGTAGTATCTCAATATATATAAATATATATAAATTAAAAAGTTAAATTCTTATTTTTCTTCAGAATCAAATTTTTGGTTTTGTTGTAAAATAAACAAATATAAGTGAAAGATACTATTGCTATACTGTGCATAAGCATTAAGTATTTCGGGATCAAGCTTTTTCCGCTGTTGTCGGGGATTAAAATCTTCAAGTAGTGGAGTCGACTTTATAAATCCTTACATATACAAAATATTGGGATCAAGTTTTTGGCGTCATTGCCCGGGGATAGAAAGAATCAAAACTAGGTAAATTTCTAATTTTATAAAGTCTTATTTAAACTTTAAGTATTTTATGTTATTTTGTATGCTTAATTTTATTTTATTTTATTTTATTTTATGTTAGTGTATGTGTAGTTCAGGTTCTGAAAGACTAGTGCCCTACGATTCTGAATTAGAAAGAACTTTTAAAAAAATAAAAAAATCTAAAAAAAATTAAAAATCTTGAAAAATCCAAAAAAATTACAGAAATGGCAAACTAAAATAATCAAAATGTTGAAATTCATTAAGAGTTTAGACCTTTAAGAGATTATGCCAACCCTATTGTAGATAAACTTCCTTGTAGTATTGAAAAACCTGCTATAGTGGCTAATTCGTTTGAGCTTAAATATACTATTATCCAAATGATATCAAATAATCACTTTGGGGGATCACCAACTGAAGATCTAAATTTACATCTTGCCAATTTTCTAGAATTGTGTGCTATATTTAAATGCGATGGTGTTTCAGATGATGTCATAAGACTTAGGTTATTTCCTTTCTCACTAATGGGTAAAGCTAAGATGTGGTTGAATTCATTAGCACCTGGATCTATAAGAACCTGGGGTGATTTAGTACAAAAATTCCTTGCTAAATATTTTCCACCATCAAAGACTGTGAAGCTTTGAAATGATATTACATCTTCTAATTAGTTTGAAGGAGAATCTATTTATGAAGCATGGGAATGATTTAAGGAACTCGTAAGAAATTTTCCACACCATGCTATACCAGATTAGTTAATAATTCAAACCATTTATAATGGATTAATTGGTTCTTTTATATCTATTATCAATGCCGCTGCTGGCGGTTCATTGATGTTAAAATCATTTCATGACACTACGCTTATGCTTTAATTGAAGAAATGGCTACCAATAATTTTCAATGGCCTTCCGAGAGGGTAAATCCGAAGAAAGTAGCCAATATTCATGAAACTGATGCACTTACTATGTTAGCAAATGAAGTTGCTGTAATTTCAAGGAAGTTAGACCAATTTGGAATGAATTTTTCTCAATCAATTTTAATGATTGAAGAGAATTCATTAGGCCAAATGATAGATTCTCAAGAATCATTAGAAACTTTGAATGTCATAAATATTAAACAAAATAACTCATATTCCAATTATTATAACCCAGGATGGAAGAACCATTCCAACTTTAACTGGAATAACAATTCGAGTGGTAATAATCAGCAATGGGGGAACAAACAAGTAAACCCATTGAGAAACTGGACTAACCAAGGGAATAATAATTACTGATCTACTTATGCTCCAGGTATCAACAATAATACATAATTTAAGGATAAGAAGTTGTCTATAGAAAAAGTGGTGTTACAAATCAATAATCAATTACAGAGTAAAGGAGATACAATTAGAAATATTGAGAATCAACTTGGGCAAATCGCAAGTTCATTAAGTAATAAATCCCAATGAACACTTCCTAGTAATACTGAATCAAATCTAAAAGACCAGAATAAAGAGCAAGTTAAAGCCATACAACTTAGAAGTGGAAGAGAGTTGGAAGGTAGGGTTCAAAA
>NW_018237561.1:0-1338 GCF_001263595.1 Phalaenopsis equestris | reverse complement strand
GGAAAAGGAAGTTTGAAGATAATGAGACTGTTGCACTTAATGAGGAGTGCAGTGTTATAATTCAGAAGAAACTTCCTGAAAAGCTTAAAGATCCTGGTAGCTTTACAATTCCATGTGTAATAGGAGACATATTTTGTGGGAAAGCCTTATGTGATTTAGGTGCAAGCATTAACCTTATGTCATTATCAATATTTAAAAGATTAGGATTAGGAGAAATAACCCTTACTACTATAATTCTGCAGTTAGCATATTGGTCAATAACCTACCCTAAAGGAGTTATAGAAGATGTCATAGTGAAAGTGAATCATGTTTTTGTCCTATTGATTTTATTGTGCTAGATATAGAGGAAGATAAAGAGATACCTATCATTTTGGGGGGACCTTTTCTAGCCACAGGAAAAGTAATGATAGATGTGCAATAAGGAGAATTAAGAATGCACGTCAATGATCAAACTGTTACTTTCAACATTTCAAAATCAATGAACAACCCTGCAAAAGGTAAAGATGATGAATGCTATAGAATGGATGTTACAAGATATCTGAGCGAATGTCATTTCAAGACTACTTATGAAGAAAAATCTAAATAAAAAGATTTGCAACATGAGCAAGAAGAGGAATTAGATCAATGTGCAAACCCTTTTAAAAAAGATTCAAGTTATGTTCAAAAAAGTATTGAAATTTTGGACACGATGGACAAAGATAAATCATTTTGTCCATCCATTGAAAAACCTCCAAAACTTGAGTTGAAATTACTTCTGGAACATTTAAAATATTCCTTTTTAGGAGATTCCTATACTTTACCTGTTATAATTTTCTAGAAGTTAACAAAGGAAGAAGAAGAAAAGTTGATGAAAATTCTAAAAAATTTAAGAGAGCCTTCTGATGGACAATTGATGATATTAAAGGAATTGTCCTTAAATTTGTATGCATAGAATTAATCTGGAAGAAAACTACAAACCCAGGGCTGATCCAGAAAGGAGATTAAATCCTATTATGAAAGAGGTTGTTAAGAAAGTAATTTTAAAGTGGTTAGATGATGGAATTATCTACCCTATTTCAGATAGTGCATGGGTTAGTCCAATTCATTGTGTTCCTAAGAAAAGAGGAGTAATTGTAACTGTGAACAAGCATAATGAGTTAAAACCTACTAGACAAGTTACAGGGTGGAAAATATGCATTGATTATAGAAAATTAAATCTTGCCACTAGGAAAGATCATTTTCCACTACTCTTACTAGATCAAATGTTGGATAGACTAGTTGGGCATAAATACTTTTGTTTTCTGGATGGATATACGATTATCATCAAATTCAAATATCTCCTGATGATTAAGAGAAAAC
>NW_018237560.1:0-948 GCF_001263595.1 Phalaenopsis equestris | reverse complement strand
TTGAGATTTGGCCAATTTGGGCATGTTGGGCTAGGGTCTAGGTTGGGCTAGCCTTGGGATAAGTTCAAATTGAATGGTTTACCTGATTAAGGGAGGTGTTGTGAAGATTTTTCATGAAGGTTTGTCCACATGATCAAGGGATATGTTGTGGGAAATTTTGGGGTTAAGACCCTCAAGAAATTTTGGGGTTAAGGCCCTCAATTTAGTGAAATTTTGAGACATGGTCAATTTGGGGCAAATTTGGGGCTTTTGGACTTAGGTTGAAATCAAAGGAAATTGAGGTCCTACCAAGGTAAATTGAAGGTTAAATTTGATGTGTAGAAATGTCATGAAGATTTTTCAACACAAATTGTGTTCAATTGAGTGGGCTATGGGTTCAATTTGGTGGAACCAAGTCATGGGGCCAAAATTGGGTTTTTGATCTAAATCAAAATTGGTTTAAAATCATGGATCAATTGGGCTTGTATTTGGCCTTCATTGGTCATATGAAGAGTGAATTTGAGTTTAGAATTTAAATTGGAGAAATTGAGACCAATTGGATAGACATTTGAGGTGATTTGGATAAAATATGGGGTTTTAAAGGGTAATCTGGGGGTTTTGATCAAGGATAGTTAAATTGGCCAAATTAGATAATGTGATAGTTGATGAAAATGAAATTGGGAATATTTGGAAGGTTTTGGAGATTTTTGGGATTTTATAAATTTTTTTGAATTTTAGGCTGGGGTTTTTTGGTAATTTGCCAATTTGGGGATTTTGGGTAATTTGGGTGTTTTCAAGGTGTTTGAAATGATTTTTGAACCAATTTGGGTATTTTGGCTAGATTTGGAGATTTTGGCCAAATTTGGGGACCCAAGGGTATCTGGGTAATTTGGGAGAATTTATGGGTAATAAGATAGGTTGGGTATCTTGATAAAGCTGGATTGCCAACCACCATAAATAAGCCATGGA
>NW_018237559.1:0-746 GCF_001263595.1 Phalaenopsis equestris | reverse complement strand
GAAGTCATACAAACTATAACAAGTAAATAACACTTATCTCTAATTTCTCCCCAAGCAAACTCCATAAAGTTCCTCTGAATCTCTTCATTTCTTTACAGCACACAGAATTCCTCTTCGAAGCGGCAAGGAGGAAGAAATCTCTCACTTTCCCTCCACTCTTACAATCTCTCAAGGAATTCCTCACAATTAGACACTCTAGTAAACTCTCTACACACTAATGAAACCTCTCTAACCTCCAAGACTCCTCTATTTTTGGTCAAATTCTTCTCTTTAAAGATATGGATGAGTTTTCCCAAGAATTGCCTAAGCATCCCTCCAAAATTCGTCCTCATCCAATGCATTGTTGGACATAACCGCTGATTTCGTCGTCGGCGGCCTCGAGGGCGCCGTCGGCGGGCTTTCTAAATAATTAAATTTGGAGTCTCGGGAATTTCTCACTGTCGGCGCCGTTGGGTTCGCCATTGGCGCCCTAGTTCAAATCTTCACATTTTTGTCCTTCTCGCTCCAAATTTGATCATTTTTATATTTTTTTGCTCCAATAACTCTAATTCATCATTCCTGCAACAAAACATCAAAAATACTTTTCTTTAAAGTGCAACATCATCAAAAACAGTGTAAAATTTGTATGAAAATCTCAACATATTTTCTTTTGGTCATATACGCCCGACGTGACCAAGTGACAAGTAGGTTATACACAAATTAGAATTTCTAATTATAAATAATTATATAATTAAATATATTAAAAC
>NW_018237558.1:0-550 GCF_001263595.1 Phalaenopsis equestris | reverse complement strand
AATAATTAGGAAGTTATTTTTAATGATTTAAATTAATGTTGTTTTTCCAATACTCTAGTGATGTATTTGTCATAGGATAGATGTGGTGGATGAGTTGATCAGAAGAAAATTTTTAGAGACTATGGGGTTGGAACCAATAGAGCAAAATGTGAATGAGGAATATAGTGGAAGCCCTAAAGAAGAATCAACTTATTAGAGGTGATTCCTAAAGTGGTAAGTGATGAATGAAGCCCACAAAATACACTTAATCAAAATATGCTAAGACTATTCAACCAGTTTTGATCAACTAAACCTATTAACATCTAATTCTCATTGCAAAAAGCCCATAAAATGTGTTGGACTAAGTTTTTAAAAGTTAAACCCAAATCATTTCATGAACTCAAATAATGTTATGTTCAAAATGCTCGTTAATGCATTGTATTGTCGTTAAATTCATGTTGTCTTTGAGAATTATCAAGAGTTTTTGCTTAGGCACAAAGGGTTTTATAACATGAGGGTTTGTTTGGCAACTTCTGGGATTTAATTTATTAGGATTTAATAAATTTTATAA
>NW_018237557.1:0-363 GCF_001263595.1 Phalaenopsis equestris | reverse complement strand
ATGTATGTATGTATGTATGTATGTATGTATAAATGATCTTAAATATGTATGTATGTATGGATGGATGCATGGATGCATGTATGCATGGATGGATGCATGCATGTATGTATGGATGGATGCATGGATGCATGTATGCATGGATGGATGCATGCATGTATGTATGGATGGATGCATGGATGCATGTATGCATGGATGGATGCATGCATGTATGTATGGATGGATGCATGGATGCATGTATGCATGGATGGATGCATGCATGTATTTATGCATGCATGTATGTATGTCACACGGGGGGATTTGAACCCGTGACCTGAGGGAACTAACGACTTTCAAAGAGGTTACTTTACCAAAAGGCCACGGTAT
>NW_018237556.1:0-2264 GCF_001263595.1 Phalaenopsis equestris | reverse complement strand
TATTTTTTATGTTGAGTGTGCCAAAAATGAACATTGTCATTGCCGGGTCCCAAGCCCCATATACAAAAAAGCGGAGGGTTGTATTAAGTAGACGATAATCAGCGGAGCACATGCGGGAATTTCGTATTTGTCAATTTTGACCTACCTTTAGGGGATTTTATTATTATTTGCACGAGCATATTATCACTAGGATTTTTGCAAATGTTTTCATTTAAACATTTAGTTTTGCCTTTTGTTCGCATGTGTATTTAGGGTTGCGGATCCGATGGCAATTAATGTGAATAAAGATTTTGATTGTGCATTTCAAACATTATATTTTTCTCGGCTTTATAGCTTAGTTAAGTGTTCAAATAGCCCACCACATAATTGTAATGCTTGGTTATAATGACTTTAATTAGTTGATTAGAAACTCCATTTACAATTTATAGGTTTGTTAGCGTATTTGTTATCTATCACAAGTTTCATTCGAGCTGCCTATTATATTCAATTTTACTCTTTTGAGATGATTTATGTAATCGTTTCATTCTTTAAAATGTAGCTTATGAACTTTCAATTGATTGCTTTTTTTGTTCAAATGAATTCAATTTAGTTTTTTTTTCATGACGACATTTAGATAAAAATCTGACACCATTTCGATAGCCTCCCAGCTTTGTCCTCATTTAAGGGGCTACATTGAGAAACTGAGACCTTCCTTACCATGTTTAAAAAAAGCGTGCACAGTCAATGTCTTTCGACACTATGATCTGGGGGACTTCATAACCCACCATGCTTTAAAAAGAATGCTTGGGGCTTTGCGCACCTGTACAAAAATAATATGGCACACACACACGAAGTTATTCCTGCCACTAGATATAATGTTGATGGGTCTTTAACCGACTATACTTAAAAAAACTTGCATGGGGCTTGAGATATATACATGAAGAAGAATAGATAAGCATGTATTTTTTTATTTGTCACTATTAAACAAATCGCAAAAGATGTACTTTGAGAATCAAAAGGAAAAGTCTATAAATAAAAATTGTTGGTGGTGGAATAATATTGTGCAAGAAATAATAAAATATAAGAAATTGTGTTATAAAAATGAGTTTAAATGCCAAAGCTCACATAACTGGAAAAAATGTAAGGTGGCCCGTAGAGAGTCTAAGAGAACAATTTGTGCCACTAAAAATTCTGATTTTAATGATTTTTATAATAGATTAAAAACTAAAGAGGGTAAAAAATATATGTATAAAGTAGTCAAACAAAGAGAAAAGAAAAGTAAAAACTTAACTCAAGTTGAGTGTATTAAAGATAAAAATCAAAAAATATTTTTTTTTAATAAGATATTCAACATAGGTGGGTGAGTTATTTTGATGAATTTTTCAACGAAAGTTTTGAAAATACGATGGACTTTAGTGATCTTAATATCATTAATAATAATAAAATATTTTATTTTATCATCGCATTAGTACAAAAGAAGTGGAGACTTTAAAGAAAACCAAGTGTGGAAAATCAGTAGGACCTGATGACATCCCACTTGAAGTGTGGAAATATTTAGGAGATTTGAGAGTTTTTTGGCTTAGTAAATTCTTTAATATTATTATAAAAATTAAAAAGATGCTTAATGAGTGGAGAAAGGGTGCTTTGGTCCCTATTTTTAAGAATGAGGGGATGCACAAGCGTGTGCAAATTATAGAGGAATTGAAGTTACAATGTCGTACATTAAAATTATGAAAGAGTAATTAAACATAGGTTAAGACATGATACAAAGATTTCTCAAAATCAGTTTGGATTCATGTTGGGCAATTCTACTACATAAGTTATACATTTACTGAAAAGTTTGATGGAAAAGTATAGAGAGAGTAAGTAGAATGTACGTATGATTTTTGTTTATTTAGAAAATCTTATGATAAGGTTCCAAGAGACATTCTTTGGAGACTTCTAGAAAAGAAATGTGTTAATATGACTTATATTCAAGTCATTTAAGATACATATACTATTGTTGTTGCATGTGTTCAAACAGGAGGAGAATTGACCAAGTATTTTTCTATTTCAGTTGGATTACATCAGGGATCGACAATAAGTCTATATCTTTTTGCTTTAGTTATGCATGATCCTAATAGACATTTACAAAAGATTGTATCTTGGTGAGTGCTTTTCCATGATGATATCCTTCTTGTGGATAAAACTAGAAAAATGAGTTCAAAAAAGAACTTGAATTATGGAGGTCAACTTCAGAGCCTAAAGTCATTCTTTTGAGTAGATCTAAATTTGAATACATGGAA
>NW_018237555.1:3902-5201 GCF_001263595.1 Phalaenopsis equestris | reverse complement strand
TGTGATATAAATGATGAATTGTTGTTGTAATACAAAAAAAAATTACTAGTGCAGTGATAAGTCTATTTTCTTTAGCATCATTTACATACATACCGCCTAATTCATACATATTTACGGATCTAAAAATAGATTATAGCATTATTCTTACAGATTGATTACAAAGTTGCTTGTCGAAGATGGCTGGTGAGCAATTCATTATAATTTATTTATATGAAAATTGTTGTTTTGTTGAATTGTTGCTGGATGAAGTTATTACAAACTTTGAGCTATTTACATATTTTCTAATCACTATGTCATGATGTATGAATTTTAAATCATAAAATAATAAGCTATGAATTTGTAAAGTAAGAAATAATTTGAGAACATTTCTTAACTTTGGATTTATTGCATCACTTTTTAAAATATTATTCTTTTACAATACTTTGGAGAAAATATATTTATTACATTAATGCTACCCAATTCTTTCTTGCCTTTGATCAGGCTTGTATTTCATATTCTTACCTATCTAACACTTAAATTTATTCCATATATTAATTGATTCCATATATATACCTATCTAACACTTAAATTTTATTCCATAACCATAATTAATTTCATATATTTATATATCTAACATCTAATTTTACTTTATTACATTTATGCTATCCAATTCTTTCGTATGACCTCCAAAATAATATGCAAATTTTCCTAATAATTAAAGTTTATGTGTTAGATATGCAAATAATAAAGAATGTGTTGCATATGTGTATTTATTCCTACACAATAATTGTTAGCATTTTTGGAGCTCACTGAAGTATCGAAAATATGGTTGTTACAGTTTTTTTTTAAACAGTTTTATTAAACAGGGGTAGTATAGTCATTTTTCCAGAAACAATTGTCCAACAATTGGTTTCGCACAGCTGCACCAGACAGGAAGCCAGCGTCCCCGCAACAGCTTCCTGTGGCAGCACAGCGACAGCCGAAAAACTGAGAAGGTGCGCGCCAGCCCCATCCCGACCCTAAGGGTCCGTTTGGGGCAGCTTAAGGGCACGTTTGGGGCAACTTAAAATTGCGAGGAGACGTTTTCAAAGCGTCACAGTAGTGTTTGTTTCTCATGTTTAAGATGCATTTTAGGATACCACGTTTTTTATTTACATGTAACGCGGACCGCGGGGTTATACTAGTGATCCGCATTCGCCATCCGCGTTCGCCCTTTTATTTACACCCGTGCCCTCGCTCGTTTACCCAGGAAGCGTCGCTCCTCTGCCGAAAACTAGCCGCCGCTCCTCTGCCTTACCTCCGCTGATTCTGTGCCAAAAG
>NW_018237555.1:0-2372 GCF_001263595.1 Phalaenopsis equestris | reverse complement strand
TCGGGGTTCGAAAACATCCCAACCAGAGAATGTTGCACCAGACATGCCCCTTCTACATTTTAAAAAGAATGTTATCATAATTTTTAAGGTAATTTTGTTATGTTTTTTGTTTTTTAATAGACCTGTAGATAGTCCCCATTGAGTGAGGACTATATCTTTTTTTGGACTGTTATGTTGTATTTTTTTGGACTTTAGTATATTGAATTTGTTCTCATTATATTACTGCAAACAGCTCCACTGCACATGGCTGAAATGATCATTTTTCCACCAACAGCTGCAAATCAGTTGTTTCCAAACCGCAGACACCAAACAGCTTAACAACTTATTCAGTTCAGGGGCAGAATGGTCTTTTATTCACAAACATCTGCAAATCAACTGTTTTCCAAACTCACAAACCAAACTCACGAACCAAACAGACAAACAGCTTATCAGGATTAGCTGCAGGGGGGGGTTGTTTGGGGGCAGCTGCAGCTTATCCAGCTTCTGCTGATAAGCAGCTTATCCTGATAATCTGCTGATGAGCAGCTGGTCCAGATAAGCTGTCTGGCTGTCTGGTTGGCGCTTATGGAAAACAACTGATTGTGAAAAATTGACCATTTTGCCCCTGTTCTGAATAAGCAGTTTAGCTGTTTGGTTAGTGCGTTTTGTAAATGCTTCCATACTGATGAGATTCCTACCCAGTAATTGATCTCACTCCCCTTATCACCGGTAGCATCTCTTCTCATACAATTCGAAACAGAAACCTGAGCTGAAGGTACTACAGTTCACCAATTCAAACGTAAGGGAATTTTGCTTTATTTGGCCAAAAAGTAAGAGCGTAAATCAATTCTGTAAGGATTTCCTTAAATGCTGACAATTTGAGTGAAACGAAAAGCAAAATGGATGCCGAATCTTAAATCTTAATCAATCCACAGATCATTTGAATTTTCATTTCACTTCCCTCATTTTCCTTCAACCCAAACAAACCTAAATTGAAGTAATAATCTCTTACGTAATCATGGGGCTTATATAAAAGGAGACCTAACCTGTTGTCTAGAGCTGTAGTCAACTCTGATGGAGGCTATGGAAGAGAGCAACTCCGGAAGCGGAAGCAACTTCGCGACCTCACGAACGGCTGCATCCTTAGCTTCTATTCCTAGATCCTCCATGGTCTCCTGCTCCGTAAATCTGGCCCTCTTGTCCTCGATGCAGAGCTCCAAGAAGAGAGCAAATGAAAGAAAATTATTGGTCTAGTTGAATCCCTCGTCACCCTCCTGCCTCCGTCGCAGAGAAGGAATCGCAGTCGTGCGATCGCGAACGAAGCAGGGAGCGGGGGGGTTTGCGAGCTCGATCGCGAACGAAGCAGGGAGCGGGATTGCGAGCTCGATCGCGAACGAAGGAGGAAGAAATGCCGAATCCGAGAGGCGCAAGAGCAGGGTTCGATCGCGAGGGTAGCGGAGTAATTCAAGAGAAAACGCGACGAGGCAACGCGGACTGCCCACATGATCCCGCGGGCAGCGTCATGCCTAAAATAAAATTTGTGATTTCTAGCACGCAGCATAAACGTGTTATTCAAACAGTAAAGCGGCGTTTTGAAAACGCCGCCCACTGTTTTAAGCTGCCCCAAACGGGGCCTAAATCTACTGAAGTAAAATTAGTTGAATATAAATTGTGCTGTCTTGATTAACTCAGTTTTATTGAATGCGTTGAATGAATCAATTAGATTCAAAAATATGAAAGACAAATAATTTTATATTTCTCCTTACAAAATGGTTATCTGCTATTGAATTTACTGAAGTTACATATAAATAATTATATAAGTATTAGAACTAAGAAATGATATAAATTTGTCATGTCTTAACTCTACGAAAAGAGCATCCATGATCAAACCCTTTAACATCCATAGAATTAATGAATAATTATTTATTTTTATCACAAAATAAAGTTATGTTGTGAGTACAATATTATTGTTTTTTATCACTTATATTTTACAATATTATTTTTAATACTTAAATTAAAGGCATAACATTCACATTACCTTGATATATTTTCGGTAATGCTTGCAACGGTTCAAAAGACCAAAAGAAAGCTCAAAATTTTGGATTATTTATAATAATATGTACATCTTTCTTTATTCAAAACTAATGCTATCTTTCACAATAATTTTTAATACATCAACTATTAAAAAAAATTATTATGATCAAAGTCACAAATGACTCATAATGTGAGTCTTATAGATATTTCCCGAGCTTCATTAATTAAAGTTAAAAAAAAAATCATCTTGAAGCATTTCAATAATAAAACATGCTTTTCTAATGAATGTAATTCTATTGACATCCATCTAATATCAAAAGCTGTTGTTAACTTTACATTTCATAGAGCATTCTTTAGCA
>NW_018237554.1:0-310 GCF_001263595.1 Phalaenopsis equestris | reverse complement strand
ATATGGTAAAATACCATTAACAATATAATTTACAAAATCAGCATACCGATACCAAGATATTTCCTATCCTTTTACAGCATGAAGTCGTTCATTAGGAAATTTTCATTAATCTCTTTTTTCATATCAAATATTTCTTTTTATTCTAGCCTCGATAGATGATCAAACTCTTGCATCAGAAGTACCCATCCAATTAATCTTAGTTTAACATCCTTCTTTTTCATCAAATATTTAATGGTCAAATAGTCAGTATGCACAATATATTTAGCTCAAATTAGATATGATATAAACTTATCAAAAGCATACACAATAG
>NW_018237553.1:0-500 GCF_001263595.1 Phalaenopsis equestris | reverse complement strand
CAATGATTCTTATGTGTTTAGGAAATAATTTGGAACATTTTCATATGTTTAATATTTTGTAATTTTTTTTATTATTTTTTTTATTATTAAAAATAATTAAAAATAACCTAAAAATCAAGTTTTTATTTTAAATATATTTTTATTTTTATTAAATCCCCCTGATATCAGAGAACTCAAAAAACTAAGTTTCCTAATTTTTGGAGTTATATTTTGATTTTTAAAAATCATTTAAATTTCAAATTTGATGGTCATTTTTAAAAATCAATTTAAAATATTAAATGATCTCCAAATGACTTTAAATTTTTATAGTAAGTTCTCTGACTCATGTGCCACAACAGAAAATAAAAATCAAGTGATTTTAATCTCTGTGTGCTTCAAATTAAATGTTTTAAGCAAACTAAGGTTTGCTCAAACCAGTGATATTTTTATTCTTAAAAAATATGAAATTATTTTCTAAGACTACTTTAGCCATAAGGAACTTACATGAATTTTTGTAGAAT
>NW_018237552.1:0-980 GCF_001263595.1 Phalaenopsis equestris | reverse complement strand
AAATGAGTATAAAATATGGGTGTAAAAATGCATATGTTTCCAGTGTATCAAAATCCCCCAAACTTACATGTTACTTGTCCTCAAGTAACTTCTTTGCTACATAAAAAATATGACTTATGGTAAAGAATTTAACTTTTAGATTTCCATATTTTCGTTCTCTAAATATAATAGTTTAACTTAAGAAAAATTCAAAACAATTCCAGTTAATACTAAAGGTGTAAGGATATTCAGTAATTAAGTCTAAGGTTTCTGATTCTCTATTTCTTTCAAGAAAAATTGCAATTTGTCATATTAAAGTCACATAGAAAATTCATATGAAAAAGAACTTCGTAAAACTTTACTAATCATTAAGCTAATACTCAAATAAAAAATTTAGAAAATGTGTCCAAGTCTTTTTCCTTAAGTTTTTTAAATTGATTCAAGTGAAGCCAATTTTTAATCAGGCATCTCCTCAAGCTTCTCCCCATATCTTTTCTTTTTCTTTTCTTTTCTTTTTGTTTCTTTTTCTGAGGATTACTATATCTAGATAGCCTTTAATGATTTTGAACTTCACTATCCTCTTTTTAAAGTTAAAAACTTTTTACATTTTTTTCACTTAACAAATTTATATTAACTTAAAGATTTCATAAAGGTTAATTCTTTTATTTTTACATGAATTTCTTTAACATTTCTAATACTTCAAAAATACAAATTTACTTTATTAAAAATAGAAAAACATAGTCTTATTCTCTTTTACCAAATATCTTAGCTCCTAAAATTAACATTTATTATTGAACATTTTTAATTAAATTTACAATATATTTAGAAACATAAATATGGTTATCCAAAGTTAACTCCTAATACCAACCAAAAGTCATGTTAAATTTAAAATTTTTAAAATATAGTTAAGTGAGGACAAATAAAATTAAGTTCTTTTTTAACAATGATATTTTTTATCCCCCGCCCAAACTTAAATTTTTAAAAGTTTTTTACATGACAAA
>NW_018237551.1:0-308 GCF_001263595.1 Phalaenopsis equestris | reverse complement strand
GTTTGTACGTAGACAAAAGAATCATATAGGTATAATTGTAGGGAGTTTGCAGAGAAGTAGATAACCAATAGAAAAAAATATTAGGGCTTGACCAATAGAAAAAAACTCAGGAGGTAGGGCTCCCTGCATGAAAAGGCTTTGGAGGGGAATGTGTTGCTTGAAGAATCCAAGTGGAGAGCTTGCTGTTGTGAAAGCTCCGGAGGAGGGCTTGATATAGGAAAGCTCCGGAGGAGGGCTTGATATAGGAAAGCTTCAGAGGAGGACCTGCTGTAGGGTAAGCTCCAGAAGAGGGTTTACGGTAGAAAAGT
>NW_018237550.1:8910-10723 GCF_001263595.1 Phalaenopsis equestris | reverse complement strand
GGAGTGGATTCGGTGGTGGCTTGAGCTGAAAGGAGCTTAGTATCTATTTTATAATTTATTTTAAATTTTAAGCTTCTTGACTTGCGTGTCTCTGATTTACATTAAAAATTTTGGCAATATAAGTATCCTCCCTAAGCAAGTTCAAAATTTTGGACGTGCTCACACATTATTTTTGGATCGTAGGTCAGTTCAGCAATTTCGTCGATGATCGAGGTAATTTGGGTTCAAATTGCACATTTCATGTTGGTTGCTATTATTTATATTATGTTTGCTCTTCCCAATTGTGGAACGTTTCATAGGTAATGTAGGCTCTCTAGACACTTTTGTCGATCTATTTTACAAATGGATATCATTTTAGCAAATGTTTAAGGACATAAGAGATAGGTCGGATCCAAATTGCACTTGTTGTGCTAGTTGTCATTTGATCTCACCATGCTTGCTCCTTTTTATCATGAAAAACTCCTCCATAGGTTATTTTGATGCTTTAGATCTAACAACATAACCCATTATAAAAATGGAATTATTTAAGGTGGATTTTATGCAAGACAAAGACATTTAATGTTTGATCATATGATGTTGTTGACCTCACTTTTGGTTGAGGTCTAGTTTCTTCCTTAGGAGCCTAGGATCTAGCCATAGGAATTTCCTATTGACTATTTATATAGGACTAGTGATGGTACCCTCACCAATAGAAATTCTAAACTCTTCTTGGCTAATCTTGAAGTTCCACATGTTGGTTCTAACCTCTAGCGCTTAATAGGTGGGATCAATATGGGGGAGCTCAAGAGGAGTCCCCTATAAGGCTATTTGGCCTTAGGGTTAGCCCTAGGTGGTATCGACTTGAGCTACCACACACACCTAGAAATTACACTTGCACTCACAACTTGAACCCAAAAATGTTTAACTTTGATCTCCAATAGACATTACTTTATTGGAGACTCATGTGGGTGGTCCCCCAAACCCTAAGCCTATAGTTAAGGTATGGCTAAGACCATAACATGGAGGATCCAAATGGGAGTTTCCTTTTGTCCAAGGCTCAAGTAGGGTGATCCTATGTTTGTCACCTCCAATGGACCCCATTTCACCAAGATTTGCCCACCTTTGACCCAAACACCCCCAAATTTACCAAATTACCAAATTGCCCCTAAACCCTAAATTTTCCAAAATTTCCAAAAATTAGCCAAATCTCTTCAAAAATCATTTCAAACCACTCAAATTGGACAAAATGCCTCAAAATTTCCAAAAGTCCTAAAATATCCCAAAAATTACTAAAATACCTTTCATACCCCAAAAATTACAAAAATTGCCAAAATCCACAAAATCACACCAAATATCCCCAAAATCAATTTGAACTACTCCATTTAGCCCAATTTGACCAAATCGACCCATTTTAACCAAAAGGCCCAAATTGCCCCTTTAAGCCCAAAATCCCTTAATCACCCCAATGTTCTTCTAATTGACTTCAATCCTCCCCAATTTCAATTCTAAATTCAAATTCATCATCCTCAATTCCAATTGAAACCAAATATAAGCTCAATTTCAAACCTAATTGCTAACCCAAATCTAAAAGCCCCAAATTTGACCATGACCCAATTTCCCTAAATTGAGCCACATGATCAAATCAATTCCCCAAAATCAATTCAAAAATCACCCCAATCCTTTTAAAAACTCTTCATGACAATCATCCACACCAAGTTGCTCAATAAATTGGATCCAATCCAAGCTCAAGCCCAACTTGAACCCAAAATCCCCAAGAGTGAACCCAAACCATACACTTGAACAAATTTAACCAAATTGACCAAGCCAAGCTCAC
>NW_018237550.1:0-8539 GCF_001263595.1 Phalaenopsis equestris | reverse complement strand
AAGTTAACCCTATGATACCCTAGCCAATGTGTCAAACCCTGATTTGTCACTTACGCCGCTTAGCCCTCAACCTTAGCTCCATATTGCACCCACCAGCCACCCCAGAGCTCAGCCCAGCGACCATGGCTATAAATTGAGCTCCACATGGCCAAAGAGGAGAGTGCTCAAAATCTAAGGGAAACTCTGCCAAAATCTCATCAGAGCTTGTTCAGACCTTCCGGAGTGCAAGTCCACTGTTTCCAGTCTCCCAAACCCACTGTCCTGAGTCAATTTCTCAGGTTAATTCCTTGCCAGAACTAGGACATAATTCCCCACTCCACCAGTCCACCAAAGTCAAATTAATTGTACCAACACCATCCCCAAACTAAGAGGAGTTGATCCACCATAAAGCCCTATCACATACCCTCTCTAACCTAGCTCAAGACTAAAACCTGAAAATTGGTTTGATCAAAATCATACCTAGATGATTCACCACAGCCTATTAGCTCATATGAAACACATTGGATCCCTATGAAGTTTCTGCAACCATCATTGAGGCAACACCTCTCAGACAAAGGTATTGAACTTTCCCCTCAATCAGAGCTTTATTTGATTCTCCATGCGTATAAACTATATTTTAATCCGTATAAATCATATAGATGTGTTTTTCTCAAGTATATGAAAGGGTAGGAACAAACCCAAAGTGATTTGGTTGAGTCTAGCTCGAGATCTTAGGGTTTTAGTGTGGACGGATCTCGGGTTACACCAGTTGGGAAGGATGACGGAGGACCGTTCGATCAATGTATCAAATGAAGGGTTATGATTGCACTGGTTGAGTCTAGCTTGAGATCTTAGGGTTTTAGTGTGGACGCTCTCGAGTTACACCAGTTGAAGAGGATGACGTGAACTGCGGGCTGACGAGGCACTAAAATGGCTGACACGTCAAATGGCGGAGCGCCGCATGGAAAGCTCGGAGCTATCTAGAATGACGCGGTGCTGACTGGAGTAAGTAGAAAATAGGATTTTTTGGATTTATTTAATTCAACAAAATTAGAAAATTCATAGCTTGGTGTAGAAAATTCATAAAAGTAAAATAAAAATATCATGTTGCTCAGTGAACAGAGAATAATGTGGAACAAAAATAAAAATTATTTGTTATATCTCTGATTTTTAATAAATTAAATAGTTTCTTTTATGTTTTAATTTTAATTAAGTGTAAAATAATTATCATGGCTTAGGATTTTAGGGGTTTGTTCCTCATGACAGTGGGGATGTTTTATGATTTTTCCAATGTTAGAAAGCATCTCTACACATGTTACCATAATTTCTAAGTTTAGATGACTATTTTGTTTTAAATAATTATATAAATTAAAAATATGAATCATAAAATTATGGGAAATGTTTTGGTAGGTTCCTCATGGTCAGAGGATGTTTGGAAAATTATAAATTAAATTGTAGTATTTATGTAAATTATTATAGTTAATAAACCCTAAAAAATTCATAAAAACTAAAATAAATTTATTATATTTCAAAAATTAACAAAATTAATTCAACACTATAAATAATACTTATTTTAACTCACTGTAAAATTAAAAAATTTACTTGCTTAGTTTTTATCACTAAAATTGATTTTTCAAGTAAAATGGCATTTTGGCATTAAATTAATTATATAAATTGAATATAATTAGGAAAATTATGAAAAGTGGTTTTTTGAGTTCCTTGTAGCCAGAGGATTCGGAAGGCTACCGAAGCCCAGGTTACAAAGATGATATACGTTGATGAGATTCCCCAACAAAAGGAACTCGAATTGCCCGAGACCTCTCCTCTCCTCTGAGGGAGTAGGTTTCATCCACTGATATATAATACTGGACATGAGAGCATTCCCAAGATTGCCTTCGCTCTGCCAATACTTTATGCTCATGGTGAGGATAGGGAGATGCCCACCCATATCACCAGAGTACGCACAATATTCGAGAGATTGGCTGCTAAGGAATGGTGTTCAGTTGCGGAGTTACTTAAATGGGTAGGATGCACAGTGTGAGCCCAGATGAAGAAAGAAATTTTAAGATATGTCAGATTTGCTCGTAAGTTCTAGAAATTAGTTCAAATTCCACTAGCATGTATTCCTGTCAGGTTCCATTTTGGAAGCTAATTCAGTACAATTACAAATACCACCGTCGTTGCTCCTGGGTATGTAGGACGTCGACCGGTCAAGTCACGACTGGGTTCGGGAGTACTGCCCACTGTTATTCAAAAGGATGTTCCAGAGAAAGTTAAGGGGAAGAAGTTACCTGATGATGGATTTGGTCCGCACCATAGGGAGCATACCTCTCTTCGACGCACTAGTGCCTCGGCTGAGACACTTTGTTTAAAGGCATTGCTGGCAAAGAAGAAGGTATGGGTACTCAAGTTTGCCACACCAGCATCGTTGGATAAGCCCTCAATGCAAGTCAATGGAATGAAACAAAGGTCCAACGTTACGAATTTTGTTATCAAGTTTGATGTACAGAGGGAGGATGCTCAGGAAAGTCCTCCGAATCTGAAGAAGATTCAGGAAAAGGTCATTGAAGAAAAAGTTGAAAAAATCAGAGCCGAAATTTCTGAATTTTCAAGAGAACATGGGCTGGCCATCGATGATGATGAAGAATTTGATTTTAATGGTTATCTCGATGAAGAGTTCATGGGCATTAATGTCATCAAGATTAGAGCCGCTTTGTCTGCGTGTGATGCCCTACCTCTTATTGAAGAGAACGCCTTAGATGACTTGCGTAGGACTATCCTGCTAGGGGATGAACAAATCAGTCAAATGAAGAAAATAATGGAAGAGATGACCACCATCAAGGCCACCATGGCTACATTTCATGGACAGTCCTAGTCGCAGCCGTTAGGTTCTCTAGAAGTCAACCAGCCAAAGATTGTTCACATTACAAACGAAAGGAGAGAAGTTACCTCCGCCAATACAGATGATCAGTAGAAGAAGGATTCCCCACAAAGTGTAATACCAGAGAAAGATATCAAGTAGTTGGTCGAACAACAAGTTTGGGAGGCCATAACCCAATCTAAGGGTGGTGCATCAATTTTAAAGGGTAAACCTTAACTGAAGGAATTTGATGCCATACCCTACCCTAATGGTTTTGTGTCGCCAAACTTAAAAACATTTGACGGGACCGAGAATCCCAGACAACATGTAGCACATTTTCGAGCCAATTGTGGCAATACTAGAGGTAATGAAGCCTTTCTTTTCAGTCAATTTCTCAGTAGCCTATTAGGGATCACCTTTGACTGGTATGGTGAGCTACCCAACGGGTCAGTGAAGACGTTTGTTGAGTTGGAGCAGTTGTTTGTAAAGAGATTTATGGGAGCACAACACCACATTACAATAGGAGATCTTGTGATTGAGCGGTAGAAGCCAAACGAGACCTTGGTGGATTACATCATGAGGTGGAAAAATTTAATAATGAGGTGCGAACCTCAGCTACAAGAACAACATGTGATTGAGATTTTTCTCAAGAGCATACATGGGTCAGTAGCTTTCATGCTTAAGGGGATTACCATCAAGTCAATTTAGAACTTACTCAGCAAGGCCAACAAATTGATATATATATACATACATATACATATATACTTTTTTTATGAATTTCGTGTATTTGAGAGACTTATATATTAAGAAAATACATTAAAACATCTTTATTTACTGACTTATATGGAAAATTTGAGAGTCGTTTGGATTTAAAACGAAACGGTGTAGAAATCTAAATTGACATCTGAGACGCCATTTTCCAGAGAACTGACGTCAGAAGTGTCATAGCGACGGAACCGCCTTTTGGGAAACACTTTTGGACGATTCAAAAGGCGATTTTTTATTGTTTTTGGCGGGATTTCTTCCTAATAACTCTAAAAAACTGAATCCTAAAGATATTTAAGAGGGGAAAATGAAGAGAAAGCCCCCATTTTTCAAATCCCGTGGTTTTCCACTCTAAAGAAACCGCTGCATATGAAATTTTCAACAGGAGGAAGTTTGTCATTTTCGATGCGCAGAAGTTATATGATCGAATTTTTGTGAAGAAGAGACTAATCAAGGAGCGAGGCTTTGTGAATTGAGGATTCAACACATCGAATACTCGAGTGGAGGAGATTATTGCACAGAGACGCTGGGAAGTACTTTGTTATGCCACTATCACTGTATGAGTTCATGTGGTGAAAGAGTTTTACGCTAATGTTCATGAAATTAACCAAGGAGTCGTCTATGTTCGAGGCAAGTGGATACAATTTACTCCTTTGAGAATAAACGACATGTTTATGATTGAAAGCGTTCCTATTTGTTACTATGTGAATTTTGTCCATATGAGAGACAATATAGATGAACTTTATGATACTTTACTGATGAAGATGCAAATTAAGAAACCAAAGATAACAGACATGTAAGTTTTTCTTCATCATTATTGAATCCTGCATCGAAGGCGTGACATTTCCTTAATGCATCAAAACTACTTCCTACTATGAAAATTAGTAAAGCGACGAAGAAAAGTGCGATTTTAAATTATTGTATTCAAACCAGAAGACCTATTGATATTGGTGTTTTAATAGTAAAGTCTGTTTTGGGTTTAATCATCAATGGATTGACTTTTAGACTGGGACATCCATATAATATACTCTTGTTATGTAGTCAGTCGTAAGTGCATTAAGAAAGTTGGGAAAAAGTGCTTCTCCCTTGGAATCCTATGGACCCAAAAGTTTATTGCAATTGCACAGAAATTGGGGTTGAAGAATGATATGAATATATTGATGGATCAAGCATCTCAAAATTCATCACTATTCAACCTTACTTTAGTTAAAATGCACTTTTGAAAAGGGTTAATAAGTTAGAAAAAAAGGTACAGAATCATATGCATTCAATTGGAAATATTTTTGAAATGCTTGGTCATCTGGATTGGAGGATGAATGAACACTTCGAACACACTCGACATATTGAAGAAGGTTGGGTATGCATGTTTAAGAAAAATGTTTAGGTTGAAGAAGATTCGACGGACGAATTTCCTCACTGACCTTTTTACAACTTGTACGTGCACTGCTAAGCCATGGGAAACATTCAAGAAGATGAAAGTGAAGAAAATCTTTAAACTTGTTTTAGTACGGAATTCGTAGTTATTATTGCTTTTATATGTTATGTACTGGATTTGATTTACTTTTATTGCGGAACCTTATATGTATTGTTTATTAAATATTTGATATTTAGGCCTCAGCGTTAGTTTGTTGGCTTGATTTCAACGCTGAATTAAGTGTGTTGGATTAAAAATTTTTGGTTTGTAATTGTTCAAATTTTATATATGAATGTAAGTTTTGTGTTGTTTGTGACATTATGTGTTAAAAATTGTTTAATTATGAGTATAAGTGTTTAATTAAGTTAATTAAAGGTTAACGTGGTGAGGTATGCAACAGATTTTCAAAGAAAATCGAAATCTAAAATTTTTTTGTCGTTAGCGCCTGAGGCGTCATTTTACAGAGAAGCGGTGCCAGAAGCACCAGATTGGGCGCCAGTTTCCCAAAAATACCCAAAATCACTTAAAATCGTGAAATACTCATGTAAAACTCCATTTTTACAGCTTGGGTCGTCTCTTACCTCTAAGCCATGGTCGAACTCAACCTAGGACTTTACATTTGGTGGATTTGAGGAGGTTTCAAGGCCTAAAAGTCTTGGATTTCATCTTATATTGGTAAGAGCTTTACTTTAACTTAGAAATTTTTTATTTTCACCATGGATTTACCCTACATTTTGGAAATCCGAAAATTTGAGAGTTTTTTGAAGAAGTTTAATTTTTTGAGATTTAACCTAGGACTCAACCATGGGGAAAAGCTTCTTACCAAATATTCCTACTTTTTTAGTTTAATTTATGATATTATGAATTTATTTGGTTTTTATTGAAATTTATATAGAAATTCCTATGACTCCAAGAGTAAAGAAAGGAATACCTACAGGAGATTTTGATGCAAAGTGATTTGTTAATTTTAAGGCCCAACATAACTATAATACTAAAATGGGCTCGAGAAAGTTGATTCAAAAGCGAGCATTTTCAAATCCGGGAGGAGAGATCGAAAGGATGATTATTGCTCGAAAGTGGGAAACTTCCTGCTACATTCACTGCAGTATCCATTGTTCCGGTGATTCGAGAATTCTATGTCAACCTTTGAGTGACAACGAACGATCACATTTATATTCGAGGTAAGCAAGTTGAATTTACTCAACAAGAAATCAATAAACTTTATGAACTGAGAAATGCATTTCATTGTGAGTATGTTGTATTTGTGATGATTGATTCATCACTTGATGAATAATTGCCTATTTGACTGATGGAAGAGGAGAATGGAAAATTAAAAATAATCACAAAGTCAATTTCTCTACTTCCATGTTAAATGTTCAATCTAAGGCATGACATTACTTCATCTCTACAAAGTTGCTTCCAATTAATCACCTGAGAGAAGTAACAAAGGAAAGAGCAGTGCTGAATTTCTACATTCAACAAATGAAAGCAGAGGATATTGGTGCTCTTATTGTGCATAATTCCCAGAGCATTGCTAGAAGTGGGACAGGTAGTGGTTTGGGATATCCTGCCTTGATTTTCACTATAGGTGAACAATCAGAAGTAGAATTTGGAAGAAATGAAGAAATGTTGCAACCACTGAAACTCATTGAAAAACCCACTATGCATAAATTTGAATCATTTGTTGGATATTGGAGTGGAAGTAATGATAGACCCTCCACATCAGCTGCAGGACCATCTCCTTCCGGTTCTGTTTCACTTGAAAATATTATGGAGTAGTTAATGATTCAACAATCAGATCTTATAGCAATGCAGAACATAATAAGTAGTATTGAAGTCAGAAATGCTTACAATGATGAATATAAGCAGAAAAGAGTCCATGAAGATATTGGATATGAAGAGGTGGTGATTAGATTCTTGAGGGGTGGCCATACAGTAGAGTTTCCTACATGCCTCAGCTTCACGTCTTATGCTCATGAAGAAGATGAAGAAGAAGAAGAAAAAGAAGAAGAGGAAGAAGAGGATGATAAAGAGTAAAATTTTATTTAAGTTTTGTTGTTTTTATTTGTTTTATTTTATTGTTGATGGTATGAGTGGAACATTTATGTATTTAATTTGTGGGTCTTTTGAAAATGTAATAGTAAATTGTAGACTTTTATTTTTCAGCATTTTTAATTGCTTTAGTTTACTGTTTGTCTTTAATTTTTTTTTTTTTGCAAATCTTTTGATATATTATGTCTCATTTAATGCTTTAAAGCATGTACTTTTTAAGTTAGCACCTGGAAAATATCAAGAGCCAAGTTCCATATTCAGAATCCTCTACAAGTTAGTTTTATTTTTATGCATTTACTATTTTCTTCCACCTGCAGATTTTTTGTACTACATACTTTACTTATTATTTAAAAACTTGAGTTTAGGGGAAAGAAAAATTTCTTTAAAAGAATTGAACTAAATTTTATTTATCCTCAATTAACTATACTTTTGTTTGTAAATATTATGGTAAATTTAAGCAAAAATTTTTAATAATGAAGGTTAATTATAGAGTTAAAACATTTAGTATGAAAGAATGAGACTATGTTTTTTCTATTTAAAGTAAAGGAAATTTTATTTTTGAAGTATTAAGAATCTTAGAGTTTAATGTAAGAAGAAAAGAATGAAACTTTATGAAAAATCTTCAAAGCTAATTTGAAGAAGTTTTGACTTTAAGAAGAAGATAGTGAAGTTCAAAATTAATAAAGGCTATCCAGATATAGTAATTCTCACAAGAAAAAGAAAATAAAAGCAAATAGAAAAGAAAAAAAAAAGAAAAAGAAAAGAAAACGAAAAGAAAAAGAGAAGATGTGGGGAGAAACTTGAGGAGATGCCTAATTAAAAATTGGCTTCACTTGAATCAACTTAAGGAAAAAGACTTGGACACACATTTCCAACTTTTTATTTGAATATTAGCTTAATTATTAGTGAAGTCTTATGAAGTTATTTTTCATATGAATATTCTAAGTGACTTTAATATGACAAATTGCAATTTTTCTTGAAAGAAATAGAATTTCAGAAATCTTGGACTTAATTACTCAATATCCTTACAACTTTAGTATTAACTGGATTTGTTTTGAATTTTTATTAAGTTATATTATTATGTTTAGAGAACTAAAATATGGAAATCTAGAAGTTAAATTCTTTACCATAAGCCATAATTTTATGTAGTAGAGGAGTTACTTGAGGACAAGTAACATGTAAGTTTGGGGGATTTTGATACACCAAAAATATATGTATTTTTAGACACAATTTATTCTAATTCTATTTTTTGTGATATTGCACTTTAATGGAAGGTATTTTGATGTTTTCTTGCAGGTTGTTGATTATTAGGGCTTAAAAAAAAGAAGCAAAAAGATGAAATTTGGAGTCAAAATGACATCTTTGAGGAAATACTCAACGTCGGTAATGCCAAAGTCAGCGTAGATGTCACAGAACAACTGAAAGTGGAGGATCTGTACTCAGCGCTGACGGCACCAAAGGCGGTTCAG
>NW_018237549.1:0-300 GCF_001263595.1 Phalaenopsis equestris | reverse complement strand
AATCTTACAAATTTATTTGTATTGTTCGAATTGTTAAAAATTATTTAAAAACTTAAATCTATATGAAATTAATGCTTAAACCTGTATGAATCACAACACAAATGCAAAATATCTGAAACATAGCTCACAATAAAGCCATAATATCATATCTCATCCATAAAAAAATCAGAAATAGAGGTAATATGCGAGATTTCACCCCCAAAAGCTATATTTCATTTAAAGAAACTAAATAAATCTTAAAGAAATATAAGAAAATTTAAATTAGGAGACGAACCTGAAGATAAATACGAAATTATAGAA
>NW_018237548.1:0-445 GCF_001263595.1 Phalaenopsis equestris | reverse complement strand
TACTGTAATTTTGTAATGATAAATAACTACTGAGACTAATTTTTTAATTAAGAGATAACCACATTTAAGTATATCATGACCACTGAGTCAAATTTTTTACATTTTTTTAAAAAGAATATTTACGTACATTACCAATTAATTAAAATGTATTTACATATCTAACCACTAAACTATATATAAGTTTTACATGCATGCATGCAACCTCACCTATGCATAAGAAAAATATAATATACTATTTATAAAATAAATTAGAGTGGGGCTTTTTATGTGATAAAAGATTTGGGTGGTATAAATGTAAAAACTAAAAAAGTAAAATTTAGGTGTTATATATGTAAATAGATAGGAATTGGGTGGTATGTAAGCAAATGCCCCAAATAAATAAATTCAGCCATCTATGCGCCAGAAGTGCAAAAGAAGTTATGAAAGCTTAGTGCATTAACAGAAG
>NW_018237547.1:0-447 GCF_001263595.1 Phalaenopsis equestris | reverse complement strand
GGAAAAATTATTCTGTCCGACGACCGCATGTGCTCAACAAGCGGTAGCAAATTAAAAAGGAACACGTGTAATGGTGGGCCCTCAGTGAAGAGAAATAACCTGAATGCGTGACCCGACCCGAACCCCGCCCAATAACCGAAAAAAGCGTATATTTGGATCTATGGAATCCCTCCAAATCCAGAATTTCGACATTTTCAATCCCGCCAAAGATTATTGGTGCCTTTTCCGGTTTATGGATGTAGTTTTTTTTTTATTTTTTTGTCTGTCCGTATTCGAGTGGTAGGGCAGAGTTTTTATTCTATGCGGACACCGCATTAAAGGGATATGGAATCTCAAAACGATTGCGAGAATGATGACAATTAACTTGGATTATTAGCTGCGTCCGAAAGCATTCCTCATGTAGAGTTCTTTCTTTGTTATGGGTGCTGCTATTAATGGCTTCCAAAT
>NW_018237546.1:1509-2538 GCF_001263595.1 Phalaenopsis equestris | reverse complement strand
TAGTTCGGAGAGATTTTTAGGCAACACTTTTACTTCTATTTAATCCTTTCTATTATTTTATTTTGAGTGATTGTAAAGAGAAGAGAATCAAAAGAACTTCAAGAATTTGGTGGAGAATTTGAGTTCAATTTTTATCTTTTTGCTTTGAGACTACTTTTGGTTTTAATTGACACTTGTTGTTGATTTGACAATGATTTCTTCTCTTAAACTAAAGAGTGGTTTTGTTTTCTCCATGGATTCTGAGTAGTTTTCTTTATCTTTCTTCTTAAAATGATAAGTAATTAAGTTTTGGATGGAAGTTGTGGAAAGTATTGATCTTCAATGATGGAAGAAGTTGTGATGATTTAAATCCATGCACTTTATTTACTTCTTGATTTGGCCAATCCAGATGTTAAAATTTGTTGTGAAAACATGTAAGAACCGGGATGGTATTGTCTCAGTCAATAATTGGAAAGAATCACATGAGGTTGTATGAATGAGAATGTAGTCGATATGATTGAGTGCAAATAAATACTGAAATATTCATTGAAGGGTGTAGAGTTAGAGGACTTTAAAGTGATAGGTTAAGGCCCCCAACTTGGTTTATTGTTTTAGGTTCTGATATGAGATGTCAGCCCCTCGGTAGAGAGAATTGAGGGAACTCTAGAATGAGAGCTAGTATCTTCCTTGCCTAGCCGATTTTCAGAACTATTCAACCTTTAAATTACCTAATGTTTTTTATGGCATCTCTAGTAAGGGTGAAGAATATTATTGCTCCAATTTGACACGACTCAATTTGCATACTTCCACAACAGAATTCCTATACTTATTGTTGATTCATTACAAGAAGGAAGATATTTTCATATTTAGTGCTTTTTTTCAACAAAAACTCCAGTTATCTTTTTAAATTGTTATTGTTCTATCAAAATATTGAAAATACCAAAAACATTTAAATTTTCATTACTGTAAAAATCATCTTTAGTTTAGATAATTATCTTTCTATTAAAAATAGAAAGTTTGTTGTTCAATAGTGCATATTGCATATTCTCC
>NW_018237546.1:0-1471 GCF_001263595.1 Phalaenopsis equestris | reverse complement strand
TCATATATTACTTGATAACGATACGTATACTTGTGTAGTATCCCAATATATATAAATTAAAAGTTAAATTCTTATTTTCTTCAGGATCAACTTTTTGGTTTTATTGCAAAGTAAGGAAATATTAGTGAAATATAACCTGAATTATTGTTGTATTGTGCATTATAGCAGTATCCAAGAATCACGTTTTTGGCGCCGTTGCCAGGGAGAAATTGATTTTAAAAGCAAATTTCTATTTTTAGAAAGTCCTATTTATACTTTAAGTTATCTTATCTTATTTTATTTTATTTTATTTTATTTATTTTATTTATTTTATTTTATTATATGTTAGTGTATGCATAGTTCAAGTTCTGAAGGATTAGTGCCCTACAATTCTGAATTAGAAAGAACTTTCAGAAAAATCAGAAAAAAAAATTATAAATTTTGAAAAATCCAAAACAATTACAGAAATGGCAGACCAAAATAATCAAAATGCTAAAATTCATCAAGATTTTAGATCTTTAAGAGATTATGCCAACCCTACTATAGATGAATTTCATTGTAGTATTCAAAAACCTACTGTAGTGGCTAATTCATTTGAGCCTAAACCTACTATTATCCAAATGATATCAAATAATCAGTTTGGGGGATCACCAACTGAAGATCCAAATTTACATCTTGTCAATTTTATAGAATTGTGCGCTACATTTAAATGCGATGGTGTATCGGATGATGCTATAAGGCATGTTATTTCCTTTCTCACTGAGGGATAAAGCTAAGATGTGGTTGAATTCGTTAGCCTTTGGATCTATCAGAACTTGGGGTGATTTAGCACAAAAATTTCGTGCTAAATATTTTCCACCATCAAAAACTGCAAAGCTTAGAAATGATATTACATCTTTTAATCAGTTTGAAGGGGAATCTATTTATGAAACATGTGAAAGATTTAAAGAACTCTTATAAAAGTTTCCACACCATGTTATACCAGATTGGTTAATATTTCAAACTTTTTATAATGGATTAGTTGGATCTCTTAAATCAATTATCGATCCCGCTGCTAGAGGTTCATTGATGTCAAAAATATTTCATGACGCTTATGCTTTATTTGAAGAAATGGATACCAATAATTTTAAATGACCTTCTGAGAGAATAAATCCTAAGAAAGTAGCCAATATTCATGAAACTGATGCATTTACCATGTTAGCAAATCAAGTTGCTATAGTTCAAGTTAGACCAATTTGGAATGAATTTTTCTCAACCAATTTTTATGATTGAAGAGAATTCGTTAGGCTAAATGGTAGATTCTCAAGCATCATTAGAAACTTTGAATGCCATAAATAATAAGCAGAATAACCCATATTCAAATTATTATAACCCAGGTTGGAAGAACCATCCCAACTTTAATTGGAATAACAATTTGGGTGGTAATAATCAGCAATGGAGGAACAACCAAAGAAACGCATTGGGAAACTGGAACAACCAAGAGAATAATAAC
>NW_018237545.1:0-437 GCF_001263595.1 Phalaenopsis equestris | reverse complement strand
GTCTTGGCTTATTATAATGATGTGTTCTAATATAGATATATTTTCTACATAAAAGCCTAATTTTGTTTAACCATGCCATTGTGGGGATATAATTCCTTACATTTGTCATGACTGTGATTGCATGCTTATGCATTACTGTTAATATTGTTGAATTTTGATTATTTTGCAGGTCTTATATATGTATACTAAGGACAGCAAAAGGGACTTATTATATTATATCGACATTTGTTTCCTCCTACTTTTTACGGGAAAGAATGCCTCTATATTATATGGATGCAATAATTTGGGCTGTCAAAACGGCTCGTTCGCGAACAACTCATGTTCGGCTCGTTAAGAAGCTTGTGTTCGGCCGTTGCTAAGTTAATGAGCCGAACACAAACAACACAAAAAAATATTTGTTCGTTCGTGTTTTTGGTTTGAAATACTACTAATCAATT
>NW_018237544.1:0-225 GCF_001263595.1 Phalaenopsis equestris | reverse complement strand
TCTTTGTTTTATCGAAGCTTTGGGATAGAGCACTCATGTTGCTTTTTCCTTTCTTTCGAGATTTTTCCCAGGAGTTTTGAGGATTTTCTTTCACTTGAGTCTCTTTCGTTGATTTTCTCGAGTTTTCCGCTTTTCCTCTGGTTTCCTGGACGATGTTTCTTTCGGAATTTGCTTTTTGAGAAGCATTTAAGTTTGCTATACTTAAGGAATGACGGATCTCACGGG
>NW_018237543.1:0-1132 GCF_001263595.1 Phalaenopsis equestris | reverse complement strand
GTGTTAATATTTGTTTAAATAACCATGAAGATATGTGATATACATCCTATTTTAAGAACATGACACACAACAAAATAATGTACAAATAGCTTTTTCATTTGTTTAATTGAAATGGAATAATTTTTAAAATTTATTTAATGCATATTAATCTTAGTTTAACTAAATTATAATTCATTTTATAAAATATTTTAATTGATTATTTGATTAATGTGCTTATATCTCTCAATATTTTTAATTAATTTGTTTTTGATTAACTATTTTTAAATTATAATTCCATCCATTAATAATTTAATTAAGCATTAATTATAATTTTATAAATCTAATGAAGTATTGTGATTGTTAAGCTCCGTGATTTAAGCGTGAATTGTCTCGGCAGCCAGCCACCTAGATTGCCCAAATGAGGCTGAAATGGACTTCACCATGGCTTTAGAAGTGCTGAGATTGGCTAAGGAAGAAGTTTCTATTGTTGACAGAAGAAAATGTGAAGAAACTAAATACTCATGCATATTGTTCCAATACGATAAGAAAAATTATCTGCACTATGTTGTTAGAAATGCACTGTCTTTTATTTATCTGCTTGTTTTAGCTTTGAATAGAATTGCGGTGATTTTCGGTTTAAAAAAAAAGAAAAAAAGGCCTATGCTCTACTTTGAATTTCTTAAAATTTTCTCAATTATAACTAATAAGAATAAGCCACAAAATGATGTAATTTTATTTGAAATTTATGTTTATCTATTAATATCTAATTCTTTAAAGTCCCTCAATATATTTACATGTTGTGATACCCACTCATGTAATAATATAATAATGGGATGGTAATAAAATAGATATTATTATATGTGATATATAGATATATATGAATCACAGTGAAAGTTAATTTTATATAAAACTTCAACAACTAATTTTAATCCAAGTTTTAAAAATAAAATAAGTTTATCGACCATTATGAATTATCAGCGTCTAACTAGTTGCCTTCTCTTTAGTGACGTGATCAATATAAGTAAACATTCAAATTTTGTTGATTTTAATACATATGCAAGTCTAACAACGGCTTCGCTTGCGCATGGCGACGGCTGGGGTTGTGCATCTGACTAAAGTCACCATCTCATCAACTCTTACATATCTCATGTAC
>NW_018237542.1:229033-229830 GCF_001263595.1 Phalaenopsis equestris | reverse complement strand
ACCAAAAGTGAGGTCAACAGGGCAAAAGTGTAATTTCGGGAATTTGGCCTTAATTAACGTTTAGGATTAATTCAAGGAGGGAAATGGGCAACCTCTGATCTTAATTAACTTGTTTGGATGACTGAAATTAAAAAGATGATTAATTGGTAGGAACCAACATCACTTTCCTAATTAAAAGGACAAATTAATAAATTTGGAAGTTTGTTAAAATTAAATGAACCTAGGACTTAGAGGTATGACTTTTGAAGTCAATAATTAATCAATTTAATTCCTCTATTTGATGTTCAAATTAAATTCAAATAATGAATCATGATCACCTAAAGCTTAACCTTTTCAAAATTAATTAAGACACTCACCTAGGTCTTAAGGGCTTAGTAGTGATCTAAGTTAAATCAAGATTGATTAAATGATGATTAGGAAAGCAAACATAGCTAAAATTAACACATTGAAAACACCATAAGCCTAATTAGGACCAAAATTTGGCTAAGTGTTCCAACAACACTAGCTTGCCCCCTTTAAGGGTCTTCATTCACATAATCTTCAAAATTAAATTACAAATGATAATTACCCTACTCTTAGGGATAATTAGGACATCAATGTTCATTGAGCATCAGGGTGTTCATAGGGTGAATTATTAAGCAACACCATAAGTTTAAATGAGCTCGATGCCTTTCACCAGGTAGTGAGAGGGAAACATGGACATGCTTCTTTCTCCTAACTTGTTGGATACCTCAGAGGTCTACTAAACTTAATGTGCTTTGCTTAACAAAATCATCCTTAATCAAACTAATAGGGAC
>NW_018237542.1:215510-228670 GCF_001263595.1 Phalaenopsis equestris | reverse complement strand
GAACCGTGGGATCCTAACCGGTGTCGCTCTAATCAATTTTAACATCCCCCATAAAATTTAAGAACTGCAACCATAGGGCCACCTGATTTGACATCATAACTGGACACCTTAGAAACTTAAACTTGTCACGGCAAGGAGCTTGGAGCTAGCATGGTGGGCAGTAAAATCGTCTTCAACAGCAAAACATGACTTCACGAGCTAAACCAACTTCCTTTCTTAGAATTAAACAACCAAGCCATAGGATTTCAAGGTTGTTTGCTTATGCAACATAAATCCTCACCTCATCTTTAAGCCTTTATACAGCTCTGTTGTATAATATAAGTCCTAACTCATCTTAGGATTTTGAGGTTGTCATTTGTCATGACCTAAACCCTGACATCTTCTAGGTTATTTGTGTGATCGTCTCACACGAATGTAAGCCCTAACAAATAAAATTGGCAAGATGAAACACCTAAATATTTCTCCTCAAAACTGAAGCCAAACAATAGGATATACCGGGAAGTCACTGAGGTTTTCCTCTAGATTCATGACATCCCCAAGTTCTTCCTCCTTTGGATTCCAAAAACAAAATGCTCCAAATTTGAGCCAATCCCATTTCACACATCTTTGTCTGATATTATTGAACATTCTTATCCTTTTGAAATCCTTGAAGATAATATTTCCTGATTTTTATCAAGAATTTTCTTAGATGACTTCGGTCATTTAGGATGTAATTAACTATAGAGGCTTGCCCTTATAGGAAGATTGTCTGAACTCAACTTAATATAAACCCTATTTAATTCTTCATTATAAATAGAGGAAATTATCGGCAAATAAAATGATTTTGCAGACCAAACGAACGTTATATATATTACGGCAAATACAAAGGTTTCGCAGACCAAACGAAAGTCATATGTTCTTTAGTTTATTTGATCGATAGATACATGATTTGAGGTATAGTGCTCTTTCATCTTAACTATGAAAAATATGAGGTCAATTTGATTTCATATGTTTCTAAACATTAAAATGTCCTTTCAAAGCAGGCGACGGGATTTCAATTTCGGTGACCGACAGCTTCTTACGGGCAACTCCCCACCCAAAATAGCACCGACAACCTCTGAGGTATCTAAAAGGTCAGGAGAAAGAAGCAGATCCATGCTTCTCTCTCACTGCCTAGTAAAAAGTCTTGAGCTCATTTAAACTTTTTATGTTGCTTAATAATTCATCCTGTGAATACCTTCAATGCTCAGTGAACATTCACGTTTCAGTTATCCCTAAGAGTAAGGTGATTATCATTTTAATATGAGAATTATGTGGGTGAAGACTCTTAAAGGGGTAAGTTAATGTTATTAAGACACTTAGCTAATTTTAGTTTTAACTTAGGCTTGTAGTATTTTAAAGGTGTTCAATTTCTAGTAACATTCACTTTTCTAATCCTCATTTAACCAAATTTGATTTAGCCTAGGTCACTACTAAGCCCTTAAGACCTTGGTGAATATATTAGTAATTTTTTAAAGAAATTAAATTTTAAGTGATAATAATTCATTATCAAGAAATTTGAATGTCATTTGAACACCAAATAGGGGTATTAAATTAGTGATTTATTAACATCCAAAATCATACCTCTAAGTTTAGGATCATTTAATTTAATAGTTTATCCTTTAATTAAGAAAAATGAGATTGGTTTCTACCAATTAATTTCTTGAGTTTCAATCATCTGAACGTGTAAATTAAGATCAAAGATTGCCCATTTCCCTTTCTTGAATTAAGCCAAAATGTTAATTAAGACTAAATTTCCAAAATTATAAATTTGCCCTTAAGGCTCTATCACTTCATAATTCATCAAATTTAATTCAAATGACTTTAGAATCTTTATCATACCTCATTCATGGGTCAATTAAGACATCAGAAGAGAAAATGTTATTTTTCAAAATTTAATCTAATTTATATAATTATTTACATGCAAAAATAAAATTTTTCAAAGAAAATTCAATAACTTGACCAAGTCAAAGCCTAATAACTTAAAATTTTTTCCAGAGGTAGATTAGACAAGAGAACCACTTGGAGAAAATTTAATATTTTTTTAGTTTTATTTGGATTATAAGAATTATTTTGATTTTTGGAGTATTAATTAATTATAAAATATTTTAAATGTGAAAAATTAAGTTTTATATTTTTCCTAAATATCTTCAATGTCAAGCAAACCAGAGAAACTAATTTTATATTTTTCTAATTTTTCTTTGAATTATTAGAAATATTTTTGTGAGAAATTAAGGAAAATCCTTTTTTAGCCTTTAAAAAATTATTTTTAAGCTTTAAAATTCAATATTTTCTCTTAGAAAATTAAGAAAAATAATCCAATTACTCATAAGGGCTTAGGAAACAATTTAGAACATTTCCAAGAATTTTATTAATTTTGTGATTTTTATTAATTTTTCATTATTTAAATATTTAAAATATGCTTAAAAATAAAATTTTTACTTTAATTACAATTTTATTTTTTAAAAATTCTTCTGATCACAGATAACTCATAAAAATCAATTTTATAACACACAGCGCTACGACATCATGCGATGGCTGCAAAGGCTTGCGTGGCGCGCTCTGGTTGGACACCGCCTTCCGACTCGCGCTGACTGGGCTTGCGCTTTATGTATCGAAGAGCTGTCTAGCTTCATCTCACCCATCTATTTGATACACGCACCATCCAACGGTTGTGAGTCTTCATCCCCGTCTGGTTCATCCCGGTCTGGTTCATCCATCCCGAGAGCCGTCCACCTTCTAGGCTTAAGAACTCAAGCTACACTTAACCAAATCGACTCGGGTTTGTTTCTAAAGACTCATCTATTCTACACAAAGATATCTATATGGCTAACATACATGAAATTGGATCTATGCAAGTGTAGAATCAAAACAAGATCGGGGCAATGAGGAGGTTTATACCTTTGCTTTGAAAAGGGAAGCTTCAATAAGAGGTGCTCGGCACGTTTGTGGAGGTTCGAGGAGGCTAGGGATTGAACCTCTTACTGTGGTGAAGTGTCTAGACCCAAATTTGATCAAGACCGAATTTGGGTGTTAATCAATGTCTGGGTAGAGGATCTCTGTGAAGGGGCTTTGATGGGGCTTCTTCTTCTCTCACTGTGGTGAAGGTTTAGACAAGTTTAATTTGATTTTGGTTCAGTGTGGAGTTGTGGTGGAGAATGTCTTATTTTCGGCAAAGATTTGAGCTTTGAAATTGAGCTCCGGAAAGGGAAATTAGGGCAGGGAAGTGGTTAGGTTGCACTGAGAAGGTCTCAAGGAGGTTGTGGAAGCAATTGGGTAGGGTCTCCTTGAGAAAATTTTAGCACCCAAACTTTGGCCATGAAGTGGCCATTTTATAGCCATGGCCAGAGAGGGGAGCTCAGGGCCTGACTTTGGGGGAAAAAGCTTACTGAGGTGGTGAGCTAAGCGGCGCAATTGGCCAATAGGAGTGTGACAGCTCAGATGGGTCAATTGGGTGAGGATTTAAGTATGGTGGCTCTTGGTTTTGAGGTGCTCCAGTGACCAGTCTGGCTGTCAATGGTAGGGGAGGTGCTTAGGTGGCTCAGGAACCTCAGAGGAATGTGTCACAACAATTAATTTGGGCTGGTGATAGGTTTTGACAAAGATATCTTTAGCTTAAGCACTTTAGGAAACAAATCCCTTGATTTAGGGGACCTTTGGCCCATGGCTCATCTAGGGTGAGTTAAGTGGGTCTAGCTTGGTTACTAGGACCCAAAAGTTGGCTGTAGAAGTCTTACCTTGGTCAATTTGACATGGCTAGGTCAATTTTGGTGTGTGGGTTCAATGCGGGTCGAAATGGCCAAAGGTTGGGTTTGGGTTAGGCTAGCCATGACTTTGAGCCTAATTAATTGATCAACAATGTGTAGCTTATTGTAATGAAGATTGTTGGTGAAGGGTTGAAATGATTTTGAGTTCAATTGGGGGTTCAATTTGAAGGATTTTGGGATTTTGGTCATGTTGGGCATGTTGGGATAGACTTGGGTCTAGGTTGGGCTAAGTCCAAATTGATTGTTGAAAATGGTCTATAGAAACATCATAAAGGGTTTTCAACAAAAATTTACTGTCAATTTTGTGGTTAGGGCAATCAATTTGATGGAATTTGGGGACATAGCCAACTTAGGGCATGTTTGAGGAGTTTTGGACTTGGGTTAAAATTGAATGCAATTGAGGCTTCACCAAGGCCAATTGAAGGTCAAATTTGATGAGTAGGAGTGTTATGAAGAGTTTAGGATTCAAATTGGTGATTGTGTCAAATTGTGGGGCGAATTAAGTAGGCTATGCGGTTCAATTTTGTGGGATTAAGTCATAGGGCCAAAGTTGGCGGTTTGACTTAGATCAAAATTGAGCTGTAAGAATGGGCCAATTAAGCTTATATTTGGTTTAGATTGGTCATATGAAAGGTGAATTTGAGTTTAGAATTAAAATTGAGGGAAATTTTGGCCAAATTGATGGACATTTGAGGTGAATTTGGGAATGTTGGGCCTTTAAAGGCAATTTGGGGGTTTTGGTTAAAATGGTCAAATTGGGTTCAATTGGAAGGTCTAAATTGGTTTTAGAAGCATTTGATTGGTTTTAGGGTCTAAATTGGTTTTAGAAGCATTTGAAGTGATTTTGGAGGTTTTGGGAAAGTTTGGGGTGTCAAGGGTATTTTTGTAACTTTGGTAATTTTAGGAGTATTTTGGTAAATTTGGCATTTTTGGGTTGTTTTTGGGTAATTTAGGTATCTTCAAATTGTTTGAAATGATTTTTGAACAAATTTGGATATTTTTGGTGAATTTGAGGATTTTGACCAAATTTTAGGTTTCAAGGGCATTTAGGTAATTTAGGTGAATTTGGGGGCAAAAGGCCAAGTTGGACATTTTGGTAGAATTGGAGTACCAACCACCCTATGTGAGCTAACCATTTGGGTCCTCTATGCACTGATCTTAGATAAACCCTAGCCTAGGGCTAGTGGGTTTATGGAACCATCTACATGAGTTTCCCAAAATATCAAGGGATCAAAGTCAACAATTTTGGGTTTAGGGTTGTGAGTGATTGTGGGTGAGAATGAGTGTAAGTGAGTGAACTAGCTTCAGACCAACATCCAGTGACAACCCTAAGGTCAAGCAGTGCTAGAGGTTATGACTAATATGTAGAGCTTCAAGTTGAGCAAAGGAGAGTTTATAATTTCTAATGGTGAGGGTTCCTTTTCTAGTTCTCTAGGAATATTCAACAGGAAAGTCCTATGGCTAGACCCTAGGCTACTAAAGAGGGAGGAAAAACAACCTCAAACAAAAGTGAGGTCAACAAATGGACCCCCAATAGGTTTGGTGTGCTGGGCAAACACACCACGCGTATTAGCGTTGATCAACAAGATTAACAAAACCAACACAGACTCCTAAGTCAACAGACCTAGAAGGAGGTGTAGAATTATGTTTGCTATTTGTTTTCATTGGGGAATTAGCAAGTGAATATTTGATCAACATCGATGATTAAGAACTCTCACTGGGGATTGAAGGGTAGGTTTTTAGTTATCAAGTTATAAGTGTTTATAGAGGATGGTAATCAGCATTTAGGTGATGACTTCAAAGATTGAGAGTAGGATGCCATGGTGGGGGTCTTATTCCTATCTCAAAAGGTGTGAGTAGAGAATTGGACGCCGTGGTGGGGATGACCTCAAAGATTGAGATTAGAATGCCATGGTGGGGTCTTATTCCTATCTCAAATGGTTGAGAATAGGGTGTCTTACTCTCATCTCAAAGGTGTAGGTAGAGAATTGGATGTCATGGAGGGCGCCTTACACCAATCTAGAAGAGTCTTACTCCTATCTCGAAGATCTAGGTAGAGAATTGGAAGCCATGGAGGGGGCCTTACACTAATCTCAAAGATGTAGGTAGAGAATTGGAAGCCGTGGAGGGGGCCTTACACCAATCTCGAAGATGTAGACAGAGAATTGGATGTCGGATGCTGTGGAGGGGGCCTTATACCAATTTTAAAGATGTAGGTAAAGAATTGGATGTCGTGGAGGGGGCCTTACACCAATCTCAAAGATGTAGGTAGAGAATTGGATGTCGTGGAGGGTGTCTTACACCAAGAGAATTGGATGCCATGGAGAGGGCCTTACACCAATCTCGTAAGGTCGTGTCACATTAGGAAGGTAAGCTCGATGCCTCACACCTGACCTAAGGGGTGACAGAGAGTTGTCATTTCATTGGGAAGGAAAGCTCTGTGGCACATATCTAATCCAGGAGGTTGTGGAAAGGAAATTAGCGTCTCGGTACTGGCTTTGAGAGTAGAAATGTAGTGCAAAAATTTTGTGGTGTCGAACTCATAAATGTGTGTCGTGTGAAAAGATTGACATTGGTGAGGAAGATGTGTAAAATTTTGTGAGCTTTTATGCAGAATGTGAAATTCCGCAAGGATATGAAGAGAATTAGTACAAATAAGGATAGTCGTGTTGCGCGAGCAAAGAGTAAGAGACCTCGAAATTGAGTGAATCAACTCAACAAATTTATTTTCTTTTCTTGTTATTTTTATCACAATTAGTTATCAAAATATGTTTTCAAATTTTAAAAATTTTTGTTGATTGATTTTTTTTCAAAAGAGTGTTTTATTTGAATTTTATAATTATCAAGTTTTTATTGTTTTGTTCTTTGTTCATTGTAGTCCCGAACAAACGTATGGTTTTTGTGGCTTTTATTCATCGCACAAAAAGAGCAATTGAACAAACAGATAAAATTCTGAAATAGATTTCATTAATATGCTCCAATAAGTGTTACAGATTGAGTGCAATTCAAAGCCTCAAAAAGTATAATTATGCTAACTGCATCAAAGTACATCTGAAAATATCCCATGCTGAGTCCATATCATAGGCTGAGCATGTCTAATATATATCATATCTGCTGTGACAAAATGCAGTAAAGAGGAATCCTCTAAGTGTCTGTCTCTGGTGGGGCAAGCTCCTGATCGAGCCGACCTACTAAGCCATGCTCCAGGATAAGAGTTCCCTTTTTGCATGTGCCTAGAGGTGCGAACCTCTCATAGCTTGTACAGAAGTAGTTCTTCCAGCTCCCGGTCTGGTTGGAATCCATATGGAATTTTGTTGTCATCCATCCTTCGGAAGGTTACAGACACCCTACGGTGACACCCCTGGAATGCAATGCTTAGCGACGTCTGATCCATTTCCTTTAAGAACTAGCATTGAACCTATGGATAGTGGAATCTCCTTGGATCCTTTGAATTCACTGGGGCCGACAACATCTATCTCTTTTCCAAACAAAATGTTGCTCTTGCTCATGAAAAAGACCGTGTAGAAAGGTCTCACAAAGTCATGATGGTCAATGTGTGGGGGTATGCAGTCGTCTTCATCATATATGTTGATGATACAACTGTTGGGAATACAGTCAGCTGGCAGTATGCTCCATCGGACCATTTTCTTAATCATTCATTTTATCATGGGGGGTAGCGAATCCGCCTGATTGTGTCTTAGAATCCTAGGAGGATTTCCTTTTTTAGCTTTAGTGAAGTTGTAACAGAAGGCCCCATTATATGGTGATCCTGCCCTTTCTACGCATCCACTTTCGTAGCTCGGAATAGGTTCTTTCCATCAGGAGTCCTGCTCGACCCTTGTCTCTTAGATCAAAGATGTAGTCGAGAATACTTCTTTCGTCGCACTCGGAGAAGACTCTGGTATATAGCTCCAAGCCTTCTAGTATATTAATGAACCTTCCTTGAACTTCTTCATAGAATTCAAAATTCCTTCTGCTTACTTCACTCATTTTGTAGTATTCCACCTTGCTGATAATTGGCGGTTGTCGGGGATGTTCCCTCATTTCAACATTGACCGGAATCCAAGTTGGTCCTGCTTCTGTCTCCAGCGGAATGTATGACTCTATATCCTACGAGTTATATGGCTCTGTACCCAACGAGACATATGGTTCCCCCATTGGATAATCAGTGGTCTAAAATCCATCGTCAGTGGACGCGTACTCATCCAAAGTACTATAGCACTCCAGGTGGAGGACGTTGCAGTCCGGGCATTCCACAAATGCCCCTGTAGTTGATGTAAGTGTAGGTATCTTGGCGTTTCATGTCGGGCATCCCGTACAAAGAACATTTGAAACTGGTGGTATCTCTGGCTCAGTAACAAATCCAGACTCATCATCTGTAGCAGGCAAGCTTGAAGAGGTCTCTCTCATGCCTGGATCGTAGATATTCCCCTCAGGAAGAGGGGTGAGGAAGTTTTATGCCTCCTTCTGGCATCTTTTCTTTTCTTGTAAAAAAGCCCCATGCTTTCGGCGGTTAGCGTTCCTGCTCTGAGTTCTCTGTAGCGGTGCATCTGGCACTCTTTCATCATTAGCACAAATTAGGCTTCCTGTCGACATAGCTATCAAAGACGATAGATGACTAGTCCCCTCCCTCGGGTCCTGCTGTACTATCACATTTTTCCCCTTCAGTGAGGAACTGTCTCTGGTGCTTAACCTTAGCAGCGATGGTAGCCCTTTTTTTCCTAACGGCTAACCACATCCATCAGATGACCCTCATAGTCCATCTCAACTTGACTAAAGTCCATGTCGAAGTCTATGGTGTCGCCCTGCGGCCCCATTTCCTCATTGAGTGAGAGGTTCCAGCCATCTTTAAAAGCAAAGATCAGCCTATGGCCTGACATTTCTCTGCAGACGATAAGAAAAATATCAATGAGCTGAAACATAGCATGAATAAGAACAAAATAAAGTATTTATTAGAGAAAATTTTAGTTTTATGTATGTATTTTATTTAAATTAGTAGAATATAAAATTTAAAAAAGAGAAAATTGAAGTGTATAATTTCAAAAATTTTCATTAAATGGAGGTTAATTTTATTACAAAATTTTGGATCCGATTACAGATGTTTTGGCCAAACAAATAACCCCAGAACAATCAAAATTCTAAATTTTCATGTCAAGTAATGTCAAGTTGTGTAATATGTCTTTAGGTGTAATCCGTTGATCAGCAGCATGGGTCTCTCACCCCCGAAATCTACTAGCAGGCAGACTCCTCCTGCCTGAGTAGACCTTTTCTACGACAAATGATCCCTCCCAAGTTGGCTCAAATTTTTCACCTATCCTGCAGCGTGCAAGAATGAGTCTTTTGAGCACGAAGACAAGGTCACCACAAGGTCACCGTCTTTGAGTGTCCTTGGGCGGATCAATTTGTCATGAGCTTGTACCATCGTCGCCTGGTAAAATTCTAAGTGTTGTTGTGCTTCTAGTCTCCTTCCTTCAAGACTCTCTAGTTCTTCAAGCCTGAGTTTTGCACTTTCTTCTGTTGCAAGTTGGTTGGCGACAACGACTCTGAGAGACGGCGTTTGGTTTTCTAACTGTAGTACGGTCTCGAACCCGTTCATGAGCATGTAGGATGTACACTGAGTGTGAGTCCTGAACATCATCTGGTAGGCCCACAAAGCTTCTAATAATTTATTTTTCCAAGCTATTTTATTTTCATCCAATGTTTTCCTTAAAATATGTACCAACGTCTTGTTGAAGGCCTCGACCAATCCATTTGCTCTGGGATAGTAAATCATAGAGTACCTCCAATTTATCTCATGTTGTTTGACAAAATTGTTGATTTTTGTGCTTTTGTAGGCTATCCCATCATCGGAGATTATTTTGTGCGGTACTCCGAAACGGTAGATGATTTGACCTTTGAAGAATTGAAGGACGTATTGTGTCGTAACCTCTTGTAACAACACTGACTCTATTGAAGAATTGAAGGACGTATTGTGTCATAACCTCTTGTAACAACACTGACTCTGCCCATTTGAAAAATTAATCCGTAGAGGTAAGTATAAATCTGTATCCTTTGGAAGACGGAGGGTCTATCAGACATATTATATACGTGCCCCAACCCTCGAATTGCCACAAGGTGACGGTTGGGTGTAGCACATTTGGAGGTTGGTGCAAGACCACCCCATGCACTTGGCACTGGTGGCATCTTCTAGCTGTATCCATGCAATCAAACATCATTGTTGGCCAATAATATTCGAGTCTCTTGATCTTCATTTTCATTTTTGGCCCTGACTGGTGAGCGCCACACAATCTGACATGTACTTCTTTAACAATATTTTGTGCTTCGGCTCTGCTCAAACATCATAGCCACATTTGATCGAACGATCTTCTATAGAGGACGTCACCCACTAGAGCGTAATACATAGCCCTTTTTTTGTAATGTAATGTGCCTCAGACTTGTTCTCTGGCAATTTTCCAGTTTGCAAGTATTCTATCAACGACTTACACCAATCTTTGTTGATATCTGCAACAGCAATTATTGTTTCTTCTTCTTTCTCAAGCTTATGTAGAGTGTTGAGGTCGATTTGAGACAAAACATGTCTTCCTTATATTGTGATATCAATGGAATCCTCCGAGGGACATGGGCATTATGTCTCTGAGGAATCCGGTAAAAAGTTACATTGGTAATCTGCTCCAGCTTCATTGCGTACTGATGGTATTCTGCTAACCTTGGTTTTAAACTCTTGTACTGTCCGACGACTTGCTGGATGACAAGTTGAGAGTCACTGTAGATGGCAATATCTATTATGTCCATCGAGATTGCCAACTCTAATATGATAATTAATGCTTCACTCTGCTTCATTGTTGGTACATGGCTCTGTCAGGTGGTATGAGAACCTCTCAGGTGGTATGAGAACCTCGTGGTATGAGAACCTCGACATACCCTTATCTGGCGTGATAAAGATCAAACAAATCTCTGCTTTACCTGGTATAATTGTGTCTGATCCTTTATCTTTTCTTGTTGACGAAGCTCCCTTGAAGTATATTTCCCAGCGTTGCGTGCTGGAGAATTCCATCTGCAGTATCTGTTCATCTGGTAACTCATCATTAAGTGGGGACCCAGCTGGCAGTGGGTATGCAGTGAGAAAGTCTGCTAAAATTTATCCCTTTATAGTACAGAGGGGAGCAAAAGTTATATCAAATTGCAATAAAATCATTGACCTTGCAATAAAATCATTTGCAATAAAATCATTGACCAACTTGCTAGACGTCCGGAGAGTGTTGGTCGGGTCATCAAATATTACAACAGATTAACTTTCGAGATTAAGGTAATCATATGAGAAAATATGTAATGTCTAAGCTTTTGGGAGGCGAAAATCAAAGCTAGACAATGCTTCTAAATAAGTGGATATCTTATCTCTGTCGGTTTTAAGCGGCTACTTAAGTAGTACAGTGCATTTTCTTTACCCTCATCATTGACTTGGGCTAAGAGGGCTCCGTGCAAGTCATCTAAGGCCGCAGTATAAAGTATCAAAGGTTTCCCTAGGATAGGAGCTGTCAAAACAAGAGGTGTCATTAAATACTATTTAACGTCCTCAAAGGCCCACTGTCATTTCTCTTCCCAAATGAATTTGGCTTCCTTTTAATTAATGCTGAGAAGGGCTGACACCTACCTGAGAGATTAGAAATAAAATGCCTCAGATACGTCAACTTCCCTTGGAAGGAACGTAGTTGTTTCAAAGTTTTGGGAGGTGGCATTTCCAAGATGGCTTTAATCTTATCGGGTCGATCTCGATTCCCCGATGACGTACAACAAATCCTAGAAATTTCCCAAAGGTAACACCGAAGGTGCACTTTAAAGGATTCATCTTAAGGTCATATCATCGTAACCGTTTGAACACGATCCTCAAGTCGTACAAACGGTCAACTTTTTGTTTGCTTTTGATTTTAATCAGTATACCACAATGGTTCTCATAAGGAACTCATTGGTGAATGAGATCATCAAAAATCTTCTTCATAGCTCATTGGTATGTTGCTCCAGCGTTCTTTAAGCCAAACGACATCACTGTGTAGCAGAAAATCCCAATAGGTGTTCAAAATATTGTAAGTCCTGCATCCTCGGGAGCCATCTTGATTTGGTTGTATCCCGATGATCCGTATATGAAGGAAAAAATTTTGTATGTCAAAACAATCTCCACCATCATTTCAGGTATCGGTAATGGAAATTCATCATTTGGACATGCTTTGTTCAAATCCCTGAAGATGACACATACACGGATTTGTCGATTCTTCTTTTTAACTGGCACAATGTTGGCTAAACATGTAGGGTACTGCTCTTCTTTTACAAAGTTAGCATCTATTAATTTCTTTACCTCTATAATGACTTGCTTCTCTATTTTGAGGTGCATTCTTCTAGGAGCTTGTTTCGCTGGGGTTATATCTTTGTCCGCCTTGAGTTTATGAACTGCAACCTCTGCTGACAGACCTGACATTTCATAGTAACTCCATGCAAAGCAATTTTTGAACTCTATTAATAGTTTGATCAATTCTAAAGATTCTTCGTCATTGAGTAGAGAACTTATAAACATAGGTTGGGGTTGTTCTTCCATCACGAGGTTAATCTCTTTCAATTCATCGATAGTGGATTTAATTCATCGACAGTTGATTTGTCATCGACAGTTGATTTGATTTCTTCCTCAAATTCTAGTGGAGCATTTTCTATTATTTGATCAGTATATTCATCCTCCACATTGAGGTAATCCTCTTCTGATTCACTAGTAAAAACCATGCAAAATTCTGAATCATCGATTGGTCCGACTGTACCAAATCTGAGACCCTCTTTCGAGTTAGGAGTTCGACTTTTAACATTCCATAATCAAAAAATTGTAATTTATCTTTTGGCATTTGTTTTGGTGAATGTTCTTGTTGTCAAGGAGTATATTCCAATCATGTTCCCTATGAGGTAGAGTCTTTTATCCTTCTCGTGCAAAAATGGGCCCCCAATGGTGAGAGATGGAGATTGAGGCATGATTTGCATCCTTTCGACCGTTCTTGCTACAAAGACACTCGACCACCCCCATGACTATGGAAGGGGCATATTTAGGTAGAATGGTGACCAGAGGAAAATATGTTAAGGTTTTCATACCTATTTTATACTATTTTTTATGATATTGCACTTTAAAAAAATGTATTTTTGATGTTTTGTTGCAGGTATGATGAATTATGGTCATTGGAGCAAAAAGATGCAAAAAGGAGCGAATTTGGAGCAAAAAAGAACCAAATTGTGAAGATTTGAACTAGGGCACCGACGGTAAGCCCCACGGCGCCGACGACAAGAATTTCCCGAAACTCCAAATTAAATAATTTAGAAGGCCCACCCACGGCGGCGGGGGGGGGG
>NW_018237542.1:213585-214629 GCF_001263595.1 Phalaenopsis equestris | reverse complement strand
AAAATTACATATTTATTTCAATTGCCTATTAGTGACAGATAAGCAATTTGAATTTCATTATTGCGATTAAGTATTGCTTTTCTAAAATCTTAGTTCGTAGCTTCTAGTATTACTTCCTGTGGGATCGATATCTAGGACTCCATTAGAGCCCTATATAACTTGAGTGATACATATACTTGCATTGATAAGTGTGACTTTACCGTTATTAAATATTTTATATATACATCTTTATTGAATCTATAACCGTTATTAAGTTTTTGTTGTCGTTGCTGAGGAATTAAATCTTCTAGCGGCAGTATTAAACACTTGTATTTTTAAGCATATATAAAGTCGCTGTCAAGTTCTTGGCGTCGTTGTCGGGGAGTAAACAAGAATCATAATTAGAGTAACAGACAAATTATGACTGTTAAAAAATTTTTACTGGAATTGCAACTTATTTTCATATTTAGTTAACTGTTTTATTTGTACTGATTTCAAATTGTATACGTAAATTTGGACCTGAAAATCTTATACCCTACGATTCAGAATTAAAACGCACTGTTAGAAAAATTAGAAGACTGAGAAGAGAACCTAGAAATTCTGACACAATGAAAAACAACGTGAATAATCAAGGAATAGAAAATGAACACCAACCTAGACCCCTATGAGATTATTTAAATCCTACAGCAGATGAAATTCACTAATCTATCCAAAATCTTGATGTAGCTGCTAATTAATTTGAGCTTAAACCTGCTATTATCCAAATGGTACAAAACAATTAATTCGGAGGTACACCAAATGAAGATCCTAATTTACACCTCGCTTGTTTTTTAAAACTTTGTGCTACCTTTAAATATAATAGAGTTTTAAACGATGTTGCTAGACTTAGACTTTTTTTTTTTCACTTAAGGATAAGGCTAAGATGTGGTTAATCTCGTTAGCACCTGGATCTATTAGAACTTAGGGAGAACTTTCACAGAAATTTCTATCCAAATATTTCCCTCCATCCAAAACTTCTAAACTTAGAAATGACATAACATCGTTCTGTCAGATTGATGGAGAGTC
>NW_018237542.1:212325-212935 GCF_001263595.1 Phalaenopsis equestris | reverse complement strand
TTAAGAATATTAAAAATCAATTAGGGCATATCGCTACTGCGCTTAGTAACCGAACATTAGGAACTTTTCCTTGTACTGTGGAACCAAATCCTAAAGATCAAGGAAAAGAACAAATAAAAGTGATACAAATACGAAGTGGAAAACAATTGGAAACAAGAGTACAGAAAGAAACGGAAACTGAAAAAGAGAAAGAAAAGGATCATGAATACCCATAATTAGAATATCCACTTACACCAATGAAAGTTACTGTGGAGAAACCTCCACCATCGTTTCCTCAAAAATTGAAGCAACACAAACAGAATAAATAATTTTCTAAGTTTTTAGAAATTCTTAAGAAATTAACGGTAAATATTTTCTTTGTAGAAGCTTTAGAGCAAATGTCCAATTATGTGAAGTTTATGAAAGATATACTGAATAAGAAAAGGAAGTTCACTGATAATGAAACGGTTACACTTAGCGAAGAGTGTAGTGCAATTATTCAGAAAAAGCTTCCTGAAAAATTAAAAGATCTAGGCAGTTTCACTATACCGTGTGCTATCGGTGAAAAATTTTATGGAAGAGCTTTATGTGATTTGGGAGCCAGCATTAATCTTATGCCTCTATCAATTTT
>NW_018237542.1:211905-212187 GCF_001263595.1 Phalaenopsis equestris | reverse complement strand
AAAAATACCTATCATTTTAGGGAGACCATTTTTAGCTACTGGAAAAGCTATGATAGATTTTCAAAAGGGAGAATTAACTATGAGAGTTAACGATCAATAAGTAAATTTTAATATTGTGAAATATATGAAATACCCTGCTATTGAAAGAGATAATGAATGTTTTTGAATGAAAATTAGTGAACATTTAATGAACGAGCATTTTAAAGAACTTTTTGAAGAGAAAGAACAATTTGAAGATAGTGATGAATTTATTTTGGACGAAATAGAAAATGAAGAATTAGA
>NW_018237542.1:211628-211851 GCF_001263595.1 Phalaenopsis equestris | reverse complement strand
TCTAGTTCCGTCAATTATAAAACTCAATTATAAAACCATCTGAACTTGGGTTGAAAATATTGCCTAACCTCTTGAAGTATGTGTTTCTATGAAACTCATCTATACTATCGGTTATCATATCTTCAGAATTAAATGATTTGCAAGAATAAAAATTGTTAGATACATTAAAAAGATACAAGAAAGCTTTTGGTTGGACCTTAGCTGATATTAAAGGAATATTAAA